>NC_056751.1:599519592-599819592 GCF_019279795.1 Protopterus annectens
TAAATGTACTAAATTATGCACCCTTTTATTAAATACATTAAAGTGTTAAGGCTGCTGGGGAGGTAGCTATTTGTATAATTTTTATTAGAAACTTGCCGTTTCACAAAACTTGTATAACAGATTTAAACTTCATTTACTTTCAGTGAACTGCTTGCCTCTGTACTTTTAAATGTTAATTACACTGTACAAATTGCAATTGTCTTAGCAAATAGTGCGCAGAGCTCTCAGTGTTAATTGTCTGCACTTGCAGACAGTTCATCTCCAAGTAAAAGCAGCCAGCAATAAAAGAGAGAGAGAAATGGCTACTGACTTTGCAGATGTATGAAAGACTCTTCATATATTTTACTGTAAACACACTGTTCAGAATCCCCATTGTAATTGCCTACACCTGCAGGCATTTTGTCTCCCACTAAGAACATTTGCCAATGGAAAATTAGCTGATAACTCTGCAAATGCTAGAAGCTTACCATTGTACATGCCTTTCATTATTTTGTTGTATTTTTCAAGCCTATTTGCTTAAAAATGGTTGTATCTTAAACCACAGACAGTAGACATCCACCCCTGTAAAGCACGTTAATTATTATGTTATTTCTAAATATAATGTGATTAGTACACTTTTACACTCCACCTCCACCCCAGCAGCCCAAGATTACAACATTGCATTAACTTTAACTCGTTTCAGTCATCTCGTTAAAATGTGGAGCCTGTATGTCTTGCAACTAAGAAAAAGTACTTGCTTGCTCTAATATCTTTAACATATACCACAGTCACAGATAAAATGCACCCACCTCACATTTAAAACACCCCTGATTGCACACTATTCAAAATTGCTTTACAGTGTAACATGCAATTTACATCATAATTTTTTATATAAGTATTAATAAGAAAAGCTGTTTTACTTAGTTCTTCTTTCCTTCCATTGTCTTTTTAAATATTGACATAAAGTGAGGTGTATGCTTTACAGTTCACCCATCAGTTCTTATTAGCTATGATATCCATACAGTTCATACTCTTCATTTGCCGAGACTTTTACTTGCTGTTTCACAAAAGCCAGGTTTCCATGAATACAGTCAGAAGATAGCTGACATAATGTAGAATGTCCAGTTCAACGCTAGGTCTGGTCAGCTGCAAGTAGCAGTTTCTTGACAACTTTGACTTTCTCTAAGTCTAAACCTCCCACCCATAGCTCCCATAATGCACCACATATGCCTTTTTCTTCTGATTTTTTTTACCATATTAATGCAAGCATTGAGAAAAACTCCCAGATTCATTTGTTAAGTCTGGTTGCTGTATATTTGGTTCTATCAAAAATCGATTTTGATTAAGTTTTTATTTTGATACCTCATTGATTGATGGTGAAGTCTAACTGTAGTACAGCATTTGTGTTTAGCTAGGTTTAATTGCTTTCCTTCTTTCTCTTGCTAAGTCATCATTTTGTTCTGTGACATATTTGATTCTGGTGTTTCTGTTGTGTTTTTAAGAGCACATTGTTCTGCTGTCAGTTGTTTCTCAACTAAATTAAAAAAAAAATATTGATCTTTGTGTGAAAAATGAAAGGGGAAAATGTTTCTGTAGGCAAAAAAATGTCTTATGAGTGATGCTCAAGAAGGAATGAAACACTCTGTTCCATGATATTTGTGCAGAGCTTGATTCCAAAACAATAGAAGGAAGAAAATATGTTTTGATCTTAAAAGGAATGTTGCCTTCCACATCAGATAGTTCTAAAGGGATAAAAGGAAAGTGGATGATTCTCTTCACCATGCTGCTAAGGTTTCCCCAGTGGCTGTTTTTTCCATGAGTTATTGTAGACAGTACCCGTGTTTGATAAGACTAAAACGATGGTACTCTGTCTTCTGCAGGTGTATTTTAGCTGGAGGTAGTAATGGTTGAAGACCAGCTGTTCTGAAAATGACTTACTAGTTTATCTTCTGAGAAGGGACTGTCAACCCTCCTCAGTGATGTCTGGTCATTCATCCTGATCTCTCTATAGCCCCACTTGCAAGGTGATCAAGGTAAGATGAGGGCCTTTTCCGTAGCACAAATCAAGTTCTTCCTTGGACCCATTCTTGACACTGGGTGCAGTGGAGTTGACAAACCTGCCATCTTATTCAGCATTAACCGGAAAACTGTTACTGCCAAAGGCTACTAGAGACTGAAAACTCAATACCGACAGATTGGCAGTGAGCTTGGCCCTGACTACTTTGGGGCTGCCACTGGTGTTGACTTGCATGGTGCAGAGAGCTGACCCTGCAAGCTTTTATGGATGTCTTCAACAATGGGTCTGGCTCATCCCCAAGATTCTTGTATGTCAAGATCTTCAGCATCAGCAACCCAGAATTTAGAGGTAGTAAGGAAGCAACCTTCTAAGTTGGTTGATATCTCATAGCAGTCAACAGAAACTTCATCTCTTGATCTGGTGTCTTCCACCCATGATATGGGCAGAGGAACAGAGAAATGTCACAGACGTAGACTACAGTTGTCTGACTCCAATTCCTCCTCTTCCTTACACTCATGCAAGCCCCCTTAAGTACCCCCAGGAACAAAACATGCAAAATAAATTATTTGCATTTTTCTACAGAGTCCTTCATAGGTTCATAGGTTCATAGGTTCATACTAGGCTATCTGCCCGAGGGCATTTACAAGCCTAGCCCATTGTTTTGTGGCTTACGCCACCCCTTTAGTATGGGGAACTATACCCATTATTTTGCTGTGCCTCTGTCGAGCAGTGACACTGAGGTAATCCCTGGGGTATATCTGCGATCTCCCATCCATTGGTCAAGATTTCTCTTGAACAAGGCCAGCGAGGTGCTCTGCCTCACATGTACCGGGATTCTGTTCCACAGCATAGGGAGTCTTTGGGTGATGAATCTATCCCTCCAGCACGCCCTATTAATAGCCGTGTCGAGGTTTAAGTCTCCGCCCTTGTGGCTCTGATGGATCTAGATTTTTGAGGTGAAGCATATTCATCAAATCTGGGTTTGACATGGCCTTGTATGTTAGGCAAAGGTCACCTCTGAGCAAGCGGTGCGACTGAATAGAGCTGGAGTTCTTTCAGTCGGGCAGCATAGGATAGATTTTGAGACCCTTTATCCTTTTGGTGAGGAACTTTGTGGCCTCTCCAGCTGCTGCAAGTGTCGGGTCAGATACATTCCAAATGGGGCATTGTACTCAATCATTGGTCTGATGAGTGATGAGTAAAGGGAGACTATAACCTCCCTTGATCTAGATGAGAATCCCTTCATGATAAGGTGGGCAATGTAGAAGGTCTTCCTAACTACTTTAGCTACATGGGTGTCGAATGACAGACTACTATCAACCTGGGTCCCCAGGTCCCTGATAACTTCTTCTGTGCTCAGTGGATTGCCTCCTATTTGGTAGCTAGGGGTAACCTTGTTTTTCCCAAAGGGTATGACTATGCATTTTTTGGCATTTAACTTTAGGCCGTGGCTCTGGCACCAGTTATCCGTTTCTGTGAGACCCTTCTGAAGGATATCTGTGTCAGATGTGTTTTCTACTATGGCGCCCAGTTTGCAGTCATCTGCAAACTTTGTCAGCCATAACCCTCCTGTGTTTGCTTGTACTTCAGAAAAGTAGATGCCAAACAAGAGTGGGCCCAGGACTGAGCCCTGTGGGACACCACTTGTGACAGGCTTTGAGTCTGACATGGCGCCATCAACTCTGACCCTGTGGGTTCTGTCACTCAGCCAGTTTGCAACCCATCTTGTGATGTATGGGTTAACATTTAAGCTGATGAGTTTTTCAATGATACCCGAGTGGGGTATTGTATCAAGGCCTTAGCCAGATCGAGGTAGGCTGTATGGACTGCCTTTCCCTCATCAGTGGCTTTGGTGACTGTTTCCAAAAAGTCAACCAAGTTTAAAAGGCATGATCTGCCTTTGACAAAGCCAAACTGGGTTGGATCCAAAGTCTGCAAATTCCCAATGTCTTTATTTATGAGGTCCATTATGATCCTCTCCATGGCTTTGCAGATAAGGCTTGTCAAGCTAATGGGCTGGTAATTACCAGGGTCGGTGGAGGCACCGCCTTTGTGAAGTGGGACCACAGTTGCAGTGCGCCACTCCCTGGGTACGTATCCAGAGGTAAGACTTTGATTAAACAGCTGTCCTAGCTGTGGGTTTAATTCCTCATTGAGTTCGTGGAGCACACAGCCGGGGACACCATCAGGTCCCATGGATGCTGTGTTTTTTGCTTTGGAGAGAGCAGTTCTCACTTGGGCGCTGGAGATGTTTGGGGGGCTGCAATCATTTGGTATAGATATCTCTCCTTTGGGGGGGGAGGGGGGTGAGAAGTTTGCACTGAACCTGTCAGCCAGTATGTTGGCAATGTCTGTAGGATCAGTAATCTTCACATCATTTTGAACTAGTTCTGAGCATATCTGGGAGTTTCCTCCTAGGTTTCTAACATAGCTAAAGAAGGCCTTATGATTGTCTTTTGAGTCTTTAGCTATTTTTCTCTCGAGATTTGCTTTGGATGATTTTATGAGAGCTCTTAGTTTTTTACTTATAGTGATCAAGGGTGTCTTACCTTTTAAGGATTTTGCTCTATCTTGTAGTAGCTTCCTCCTTTTGTTGTAGAGTTTGTTTATGGCTGGGGTCCACCAGACTGGACGCTTGCCTTTGGTACAAAGAGTCTTTGTTTTGCTTGGGATTGCCTTATCCATGCAGTCCTGCAGGTGCTGGTAGAAGGCATTTGTAAGTGATTCAGCGGCTTGAGTACTGTTTTCCGCCGCTCGGGGCCTTAAAGGAGACCACACTAGTCTTTAGAAGTGTGAAGTCGGCTTTTGGGAAGTTCTTTACTGTGGTCTTTTTATTTCAGGTGGGGTGGGATGAGGACCTCCAGCGAGATTAGTTTGTGATCTGATCTCACCAGTGAGGGTATACTTCCGGTGTTGAACATTGTGCTCCCATGTTCGTGATGATGAGATCGAGTATGTTATCTCCTCTTGTGGGAATGGTGACTAGTTGTTCCATGGCATTAGAGTTTATGAATTCCAGGAACTTTTGGGCTAGGGTGTTTGGGCTTGAGTAGTGTTCCCAGTCTATATTTGGGTAATTGAAGTCACCTAGTATGATGGTGTTTGGTGATACATTTATCCCCTCTAGTGTTTTCAGGAAGGCCATGTGAGGTTCCTGAGTTTGTGAGGGTGGCCTGTAACATGCTACTATTTGCAGAGCAGTCTTGCCTATGGTTAATTGCACCTGGATGGTCTCCGATGCATCATGCGTTGCCACCAGTCTTGAGGTGTGGGTGTCCTTGATGAATATGGATACCCCCCCTCCTTTCTTGGTATTTTCCTGATTTTGGGGCCGGAACGCATGATATGAAGTAAAACCTGATAGCGCTGGGGTGCTCTCAGGAGCCTTGAACCAGGTTTCTGTCACAGCACAGACATCGATGTTCTCCATACTGAGAAGGGCCTCGAGTGCGTGCATTTTGAGATTTAGACTTCTGGCATTGAGCAGCATTACCCTTAGTTTATTTCCTTTTTGTGTTCTAGGGTGGTAGGTTTAGAATTTGAGCCTTGCCTAAAAAGGCACTATGGGGTGGCAAGAGCCTTTGCCAATATCCGAATCCCAGGGTGACAGGTGCAAGCCGCCCTTGAAGCAGCGTGGCTTGTCCAGCATGTCATCCCAGGCAGACAGATACTAGATCCCCTTTGAATGACACCAGTGTTTAAGCCAATTGTTAAAGCTGATCATCTTATCTCTGTATTGTGGCATCATTCTTGGTGAAGGTAGGATACTGCTCAAGGTCAGGGTCATACCTGCCTGGGCTACATAATCAGAGAGCTCCTCAATGTCTCTTTTCATGTAGTCCAAGGAGGTACGTCTCAGGTCGTTTACACCAGCGTGGACAATGACTGAGTCATATTTGTACCTGCTGTTGAGAGACCTGAGTGCTTGCGTTATGTGGCGGATTCTAGCGCCCGACAGACAGCTTACTGTGACCTTCTCCTTACTCAGTCTGGTGAGCGGGACATCAGTGTGTCTGACTATGGAGTCACCAATGACTAGTGTGTCTGGCATTGTGTTTGGCCTTAAGGGCTGTGACTGTTTGACACTCTGACTGTGAGGTCTATGTGTTGCAGGTGTTGTGCTCTGAGGTGTTGGTTTTTTGGGTGTCTGCTTTGGTGGCCTCTGCTGTTTTGGTAGATTTTTGATCAGAGCCTCCGAGTATGTCTTTGTGTGTTTATGTGTATGATTTGAGGTTGTAATGGTACTATGTGAGACTGGGTCTATAGTGTGTGTGGTAACCTTCCCCTCCTGACTGGTCTTGCCAGTCCTATGTTGAGAGAGCTCAGCCTCCAGTTTGGCCGTATAGTTGCATCTCTCGCATGTATTTGTGTTTTGTGGGAGGAGGAGAGGGTTGTTCAGGTACATGAGGCAATTGTAACATTGCCTCAATATTCCCAGGTTCACCAGCTGAGCAGGAGATGACACTAGCAACTGATCCCTCGACATGCTAGAAGGATAGACAAAAACTTTAAAAAGATTCTGGGGATGTGGGTGACCGAGAAATGGGGGTTGCCTTTTGGGGTGCTATCTATAAGAGTGCCGTATCAAGGTAATAAGTACTGTAGGAGCAAGTGCTAGGTTTAACAGATAGAGAATAGTCTACTTAGAGTCAAGTAGAGATGATCTTTTTAGTTATAGGATACGCTGATTAGATGAGTAGTATAGGTCGAGGAAGGTAGTTTCAAGGGAAAATTTGAAGAGTGGACTTTAGGTAGCCGAATAGTTTAAACCTGCTTAACCGGAGCTGCCCTAGTGTGCAACAGTGGCAACTCAGCTAAATCGCTAATGCGCGCTAAAACGTGCTTTATAGCAGGGGCTGGAAAAGACAGGAAATGACCCAAAATGGCCAATAAACTACAAGTTACTGCCTTAAACCACTCCTCTGAGGACAAACAGGCAGTTCAGTACTCCCTACTCCCACTAGTGAGTAAAGAAACTACCCCTTGACCAAACAAGGAAAATGGAGAAAACAGGAACCAAGACAAAGCCCAGGGATCAGCAAAATCTGGTCTCTGGGACACTAGTTTAGGAAAGTATGGAAAGCAAGGATATTTTTTTTTGTTTTTTTCAAGTTTTTTTACAGAAAAGCAGAAAACACAATAAATGCTATGATTTTTGATTAAATGCTATCAAAAGCTAGTACACTTGAGTGTATTAGCCTGTAGTTTAACTTTTAGGCAAAACTTAAACTAGCAAGTGCAGTAAACAGTTTTAACTTATAAACACAGAAAAAACAGTGCAAACTTTGATAAAATAAGCAGAAACAGTAGTCGAGAGGCACAAAAAGTCGAAAAAGCCAAGAAAAATACTTAAAATCTGGAAAGGTAGTCTTTTCTGGTCTCTGCTGCTAGAGGAACACTGCTGGCCACCACGAGGAGCTGTGCTGAGTTCTCAATAGCTGGAAAAGCCCGCCAAAACGTGCTTTATAGCAGGGGCTGGAAAAGACAGGAAATGACCCAAAATGGCCAATAAACTACAAGTTACTGCCTTAAACCACTCCTCTGAGGACAAACAGGCAGTTCAGTACTCCCTACTCCCACTAGTGAGTAAAGAAACTACCCCTTGACCAAACAAGGAAAATGGAGAAAACAGGAACCAAGACAAAGCCCAGGGATCAGCAAAATCTGGTCTCTGGAACACTAGTTTAGGAAAGTATGGAAAGCAAGGATATTATTTTTTGTTTTTTTCAAGTTATTTTACAGAAAAGCAGAAAACACAATAAATGCTATGATTTTCGATTAAATGCTATCAAAAGCTAGTACACTTGAGTGTATTAGCCTGTAGTTTAACTTTTAGGCAAAACTTAAACTAGCAAGTGCAGTAAACAGTTTTAACTTATAAACACAGAAATATCAGTGCAATCTTTGATAAAATAAGCAGAAATTGTACACGAGAGGCACAAAAATTCGAAAAGCCAAGAAAAATACTTAAAATCTGGAAAGGTAGTCTTTTCTGGTCTCTGCTGCTAGAGGAACACTGCTGGCCACCACGAGGAGCTGTGCTGAGTTCTCAATAGCTGGAAAAGCCCGCCAAAACGTGCTTTATAGCAGGGGGCTGGAAAAGACAGGAAATGACCCAAAATGGCCAATAAACTACAAGTTACTGCCTTAAACCACTCCTCTGAGGACAAACAGGCAGTTCAGTACTCCCTACTCCCACTAGTGAGTAAAGAAACTACCCCTTGACCAAACAAGGAAAATGGAGAAAACAGGAACCAAGACAAAGCCCAGGGATCAGCAAAATCTGGTCTCTGGAACACTAGTTTAGGAAAGTATGGAAAGCAAGGATATTTTTTTTGTTTTTTTCAAGGTTTTTAACAGAAAAGCAGAAAACACAATAAATGCTATGATTTTCGATTAAATGCTATCAAAAGCTAGTACACTTGAGTGTATTAGCCTGTAGTTTAACTTTTAGGCAAAACTTAAACTAGCAAGTGCAGTAAACAGTTTTAACTTATAAACACAGAAAAAACAGTGCAAACTTTGATAAAATAAGCAGAAACAGTAGTCGAGAGGCACAAAAAGTCGAAAAAGCCAAGAAAAATACTTAAAATCTGGAAAGGTAGTCTTTTCTGGTCTCTGCTGCTAGAGGAACACTGCTGGCCACCACGAGGAGCTGTGCTGAGTTCTCAATAGCTGGAAAAGCCTGCCAAAACGTGCTTTATAGCAGGGGGCTGGAAAAGACAGGAAATGACCCAAAATGGCCAATAAACTACAAGTTACTGCCTTAAACCACTCCTCTGAGGACAAACAGGCAGTTCAGTACTCCCTACTCCCACTAGTGAGTAAAGAAACTACCCCTTGACCAAACAAGGAAAATGGAGAAAACAGGAACCAAGACAAAGCCCAGGGATCAGCAAAATCTGGTCTCTGGAACACTAGTTTAGGAAAGTATGGAAAGCAAGGATATTTTTTTTGTTTTTTTCAAGTTTTTTTACAGAAAAGCAGAAAACACAATAAATGCTATGATTTTCGATTAAATGCTATCAAAAGCTAGTACACTTGAGTGTATTAGCCTGTAGTTTAACTTTTAGGCAAAACTTAAACTAGCAAGTGCAGTAAACAGTTTTAACTTATAAACACAGAAAAAACAGTGCAAACTTTGATAAAATAAGCAGAAACAGTAGTCGAGAGGCACAAAAAGTCGAAAAAGCCAAGAAAAATACTTAAAATCTGGAAAGGTAGTCTTTTCTGGTCTCTGCTGCTAGAGGAACACTGCTGGCCACCACGAGGAGCTGTGCTGAGTTCTCAATAGCTGGAAAAGCCTGCCAAAACGTGCTTTATAGCAGGGGCTGGAAAAGACAGGAAATGACCCAAAATGGCCAATAAACTACAAGTTACTGCCTTAAACCACTCCTCTGAGGACAAACAGGCAGTTCAGTACTCCCTACTCCCACTAGTGAGTAAAGAAACTACCCCTTGACCAAACAAGGAAAATGGAGAAAACAGGAACCAAGACAAAGCCCAGGGATCAGCAAAATCTGGTCTCTGGAACACTAGTTTAGGAAAGTATGGAAAGCAAGGATATTTTTTTTTGTTTTTTCAAGTTTTTTTACAGAAAAGCAGAAAACACAATAAATGCTATGATTTTCGATTAAATGCTATCAAAAGCTAGTACACTTGAGTGTATTAGCCTGTAGTTTAACTTTTAGGCAAAACTTAAACTAGCAAGTGCAGTAAACAGTTTTAACTTATAAACACAGAAAAAACAGTGCAAACTTTGATAAAATAAGCAGAAACAGTAGTCGAGAGGCACAAAAGTCGAAAAAGCCAAGAAAAATACTTAAAATCTGGAAAGGTAGTCTTTTCTGGTCTCTGCTGCTAGAGGAACACTGCTGGCCACCACGAGGAGCTGTGCTGAGTTCTCAATAGCTGGAAAAGCCCGCCAAAACGTGCTTTATAGCAGGGGCTGGAAAAGACAGGAAATGACCCAAAATGGCCAATAAACTACAAGTTACTGCCTTAAACCACTCCTCTGAGGACAAACAGGCAGTTCAGTACTCCCTACTCCCACTAGTGAGTAAAGAAACTACCCCTTGACCAAACAAGGAAAATGGAGAAAACAGGAACCAAGACAAAGCCCAGGGATCAGCAAAATCTGGTCTCTGGAACACTAGTTTAGGAAAGTATGGAAAGCAAGGATATTTTTTTGTTTTTTCAAGTTTTGTTTACAGAAAAGCAGAAAACACAATAAATGCTATGATTTTCGATTAAATGCTATCAAAAGCTAGTACACTTGAGTGTGTTAGCCTGTAGTTTAACTTTTAGGCAAAACTTAAACTAGCAAGTGCAGTAAACAGTTTTAACTTATAAACACAGACAAAACAGTGCAAACTTTGATATATTAAGCAGAAACAGTAGTCGAGAGGCACAAAAAGTCGAAAAAGCCAAGAAAATACTTAAAATCTGGAAAGGTAGTCTTTTCTGGTCTCTGCTGCTAGAGGAACACTGCTGGCCACCACGAGGAGCTGTGCTGAGTTCTCAATAGCTGGAAAAGCCCGCCAAAACGTGCTTTATAGCAGGGGGCTGGAAAAGACAGGAAATGACCCAAAATGGCCAATAAACTACAAGTTACTGCCTTAAACCACTCCTCTGAGGACAAACAGGCAGTTCAGTACTCCCTACTCCCACTAGTGAGTAAAGAAACTACCCCTTGACCAAACAAGGAAAATGGAGAAAACAGGAACCAAGACAAAGCCCAGGGATCAGCAAAATCTGGTCTCTGGAACACTAGTTTAGGAAAGTATGGAAAGCAAGGATATTTTTTTGTTTTTTTCAAGTTTTTTT
This sequence comes from Protopterus annectens, assembly GCF_019279795.1. Classification (NCBI taxonomy): domain Eukaryota; kingdom Metazoa; phylum Chordata; order Ceratodontiformes; family Protopteridae; genus Protopterus; species Protopterus annectens. Next base: position 599,530,415 of record NC_056751.1, read on the forward strand.
TTTTTTTACAGAAAAGCAGAAAACACAATAAATGCTATGATTTTCGATTAAATGCTATCAAAAGCTTGTACACTTGAGTGTATTAGCCTGTAGTTTAACTTTTAGGCAAAACTTAAACTAGCAAGTGCAGTAAACAGTTTTAACTTATAAACACAGAAAAAAACAGTGCAAACTTTGATAAAATAAGCAGAAACAGTAGTCGAGAGGCACAAAAAGTCGAAAAAGCCAAGAAAAATACTTAAAATCTGGAAAGGTAGTCTTTTCTGGTCTCTGCTGCTAGAGGAACACTGCTGGCCACCACGAGGAGCTGTGCTGAGTTCTCATTAGCTGGAAAAGCCCGCCAAAACGTGCTTTATAGCAGGGGCCTGGAAAAGACAGGAAATGACCCAAAATGGCCAATAAACTACAAGTTACTGCCTTAAACCACTCCTCTGAGGACAAACAGGCAGTTCAGTACTCCCTACTCCCACTAGTGAGTAAAGAAACTACCCCTTGACCAAACAAGGAAAATGGAGAAAACAGGAACCAAGACAAAGCCCAGGGATCAGCAAAATCTGGTCTCTGGAACACTAGTTTAGGAAAGTATGGAAAGCAAGGATATTTTTTTTTGTTTGTTTCAAGTTTTTTTTACAGAAAAGCAGAAAACACAATACATGCTATGATTTTCGATTAAATGCTATCAAAAGCTAGTACACTTGAGTGTATTAGCCTGTAGTTTAACTTTTAGGCAAAACTTAAACTAGCAAGTGCAGTAAACAGTTTTAACTTATAAACACAGAAAAAACAGTGCAAACTTTGATAAAATAAGCACCCCATATACTTGTCTAATAGGGCATGCTTTCCATGGTCCCCTGGTGACCTCAAATTTGGGGAGACACTAGAACTGGTGAGACAGTGGGCATCATGGCTAACTGACAGTCCAGATAAGGAAATTTTGGTGGGATTTTTATTTTTGTTCCCTTCCACTTAAATGGTCCCCCTTGTGGACGTCATTAATTTTCTGGTCATGTAGAGGGCTTGGCAAGAGTTAGATGTGATGACCTATTCCAAGAAACCAAACAAAATCCTTCAGCCCCCTCCAAAGGCTATGAGTTTTGTAGTAAGGCTGTCTTAATGGAGTCCATTGTAGTGGCCACCACCCTCAAGAACAAGCCTTCTGAAGAGAGCCCAGTAGTTCACCCTGTATGAAAGAGTCTCTGGTATTGCACTGCTTTAGAATATGTGTGTATACATAGAGTACCTTTTTTCCTGTAAGGGCATTGAATTACCTAATACACATGACCAGAGTTCTGAGCAACTTAGCCAAACACAACTTGCATGCTCTAAACAGTTTGCTCCATGAGAACTTAAAAAGAAGGCTATTTTCCCTTGTGGCTGCTTAACCTGTCCATGAAACTGTTACATAGCACAGTTGATGGAGTAGCTAAGGCAGCTGATTGTCATTGCCATTCATCAACACACCTGGTTCAAGCAGTTTAACTTTGGGGATAACTTTTAAGTCATCTTTCACCAGTACCCTTTGCATTGACTTTTCTTCCTTTGAGCTTCAGGAGAAGGGAGAGTTGCAGAGAAGAATTCAAGAAAGAGGGCAGCACAGAGCTGTTGGAATAAAATTATTGTCTCCTCAAAAACACTTTCATGTAACCAAGGTAATGCATGGAACTTATGATGTAAGAAGAGCCAGCAGCTCTCCTTTAAGCAGCATTCTGATAGAAACCAGCCTTATTGTGGTGATTTCCAGAGAGAACATCACCTTAAAGCCTGAGGTTGTCCACAGAATCACTGAAGAATTTTCTGACTGTTCCCTCTCTGGAGGTTGTCAAATCAAAACTCCCTGCACCTTCCTGAATGGCAGGCCATTATGTAGGACATGAGGATTTGGGAGACAGTTTCCAAAGACTACAGCATTCTCTTCTTAACCCCTCAAAGGCGAGCATCCTTACTTCCAGATATCCTACCCTGTCAAAGGCCCATGATTAAACTAGAGGTAGTAAGCCTGTTAAGATAGAGAGTTATCCATACAGCTCCTACTAGAACAGAGGAGACCTGGGGTTTATTCAAGCCCATATTATATGTGAACAGCCTAACTCATTATATGAAGAAAACAAAATTACAGATGGTCATGATGAAGTCAGTTTTCCTGTGCTTACAGAAAAGAGAGAGGCAAGATGTTCTTTCTTGATTTCCAGGATACCTGTTTGCACATAGTAGCCAGGAGGTTGAGATGATTATTGTTCTTTAAGGTTGGGAACCAATCAGTATCAGTTCTGAGCCTTCCATTTGAGTTCACGACAACCTCCAGGGTGTTTATCAAATGCATGGTGGCTATAGCAGCGTACCAAGGTGGTTGCCAATTAGATCAAACAATGACTTACTACAGCTGTTCAAGTCCATGAAGATTTCACTGAATATAGAGAAGTCACAGCCAGAGCCTTCACAAGCACATTGAATGCTACCTGAATATGAGGACTCATATTGGCCGCGGGTGGTCACGGTGGTGCAGCAGTTAGTGTTGTCACCTCACAGCAAGAGGTTCTCTGGTTTGATTCTTGGCTGGGGTACCTTCTGTGTGGAGTCTGCATGTCCTCCCTGTGGTCATGTGGGTTTCCTCCAGGTGCTGAGGTTTCCTCCCACATTCCAAAGATATGCAGTAGGTGAATTGGACACTCTAAACTGGCCATAGGTGTGAGAGTGTGTGAGTGTATGAATGAACTACTGTGGCAGGGCTAGCCACCTGGCAGTGCAAAACCTTGGCTCGAGATGATTGTCACTGCTGAAGTGACAGCCCAACCCCATGTACAAAATGGGAAAAGGGGTTGAGGATGGATGAATATAATCTTTCTTCCAACAGAGAGAACATGCTGTTCTGTGGTTTTGCTTTCATGTGAAGCCCCAAATTGACTGCCTTTTTGTGCTTTTAGGTTCTGGGTCTAATGACAGTGGTAGTTTTCTTAGTCTCATTTGTTAGATAAAGAATGAGGGCAATTCAGTGGGCATTCAGGATCTATTGGAAACAGAAGTCAGCTCCTCTATTCCCTACAGTTATTTTTAAAGGTTTGCTGTCAGCATCTTCAGTAGTGGCTTCACTAGGCAAAATTTCACAAGGCTATCCCTTTGTCTTTCCTCCTTCAATCATGACAGTTACAACAGAAGCATCTGCCATGATTTTTCGGGGCATTATTTAGGGCAGATGGTCCAAGGGACCTGGTTACAACTAGCGGCCTCTCTGCACATCATTGTGCTGGAGTTAAAGTTAGTCCTCTAACATTGCAGATTCTGCAGGCATTCCTCTCCTAGGGTGATATTGCCATCTATGAAGAAAGCATTGCAGTGGTCTGGTACATCAGCAAGTAGGTTGGAACTCAGTCTTATCTTGTCTGTTGTGAGACTGTGTATGTGTGTGTATGTATGTATGTACGCGTGCATGAGCTAGCCATCTAAGAAAACTGCTTTCTGATTTCTAGATATGTTTCCAGTCAAACCAACTGTCCAGTGAGCAAACTCAGCTGCTTCTTAGTGATGCCTCACTACTGATCTTTCAGTTCACAGGAATCGCTGACTTCTACCACTGGGGAATCTGTGCTGCTGTGTGTTTGCATTCCCAACCAATGCCAAATGCAGCCGCTTCCTTCCCTAATAACTACATAGGGACATACACCCCAGAGCATGCGGGTCCAGCAATGGCTACCAGATCTTTACACCTTTCCCCTGTCTGCACTCATAATGATGTTTGTGCAGAAGAAGAAGGTGCACAATGCCAGGGTCATCCTTATAACTTAATTTTGGCCCAAATATGTTTGGTTTCCCCTGCTGTGACATCACTTGTTAAGAAAGCAACCTCAGCTAAGGTCTCCTGTCCTATCCATCCTGCAGGCCTAACCTGGATCTTCAGTCTTTCATACTAACAGCGATTTCTGCAGTTTACCTAAAGGCAAGGAAACCGGCATTCCCTTCTTGAATGGCCCAATCCTTATGATGTCACAGAAACCTTCCACCAGGAAAATATGTAGAAGTAAATGGATACATTTGTCTTTCCAAGTGGCAGAGCAAAGCTTACATCTGTTCTCAACTCCAGTTCTAGTGATTTTGCAGTCTAACTAATATTTTCAACCAAAGGCTCTGTAAATCAAGGTTCAGTTAGTCATCTCAAATGTTCATCAGGGCATGAATTCTTCAGGGCAAGATATTTTTTGGGGGGACCTTTTTGCTTAAACCACCCTTTTGGAGATTCTGCCACTCCATGAGATTTAAACTTTATGCTGGAAAAGTTGACATTGCCCCTCTTCTTGAACTAACAAGTTTCAGTGGACCTGAAGTATTTAACAAGGAAAGAGTTTACCTGGTGGGTGTTAATTCTGCCAGGATTATTTCAGAAATTCAAGCTTTATGTTCTAAACGTATCTGTATTGTACTTCATATAGATAAGGTTTCTCTAAGAATGATTCCAGATTTTATGCTGAAAGTGGCAACAGAAATAAGTCTTAACCAGTAAATCTGTGAATGTTCTTTCCATGTATTCCAGCCAGGGATATTATTTGCTCCATTTCCTAGATGTTCATCAGCTATTCTTTTTTAAGATAGAGCTACAGATGTACGAAGGGGTGATCATTTATCTGTTTCCTTTGCATTAAACAGATACTGAAAGTTTTAAAGGCAGTCCTGTTTGGGGGGCTGTCAGACTGCATTTGCATTTTGCTGTGAAGAGTATAGTAAGACCTTCCCAAGCAAATCTAAGCACATACCAGTAATGCTTTAGCTACTTTAGTCAACTTTTTCAGAAATTTCTCACTTGATATCTCTATGGCCATGACATGAGCTTCACTACATACTTTTGCAAGATGCTGTAAGATGGATAAGATCTCAAGGTCTAAGTCTCCCTTCAGGACCACCAATCTTAACATTCTGTCTTGTTGACACCCCAGAGGTTGGAACTAGGACTTTGTCCTAGTATTTGATGTGGATGGACTTGGATCATGGAAGAAATGAAAATAGCATTAGATCTTTATGAGCCACATACGTCCATGTCAACAAACCCACTGCCATTCAAAATAATTTTTCCTTTCCTAGAGGCCATCCTTAGCTAATTGGACTTCTGAATACTTAGTGCAAACTTGATCTGGAGAAGAGAGATGTGTGATGTATTATGGGAGCAAGGGTAGGAGTCTTAGACCCTAGGAAAGTCTTAAAGGTACGAAGCAGGCACTGCTGCTTGCAGCTAGCCAATCTTAGTGTTGAAGTAGACAGGCATGGATTACAAAAATCAAATGTTATAGTAAGTACATAACTTTTAGTGTTAGGTAGTCCGATCTCACCTTCATTTTTACATATGGGTTCGGAGCCAGTCCTCAGCTCCGACTCGGCCGATTTACAAGCTGAAATACTTCTGGTTGGCTCGTGGCTAAGCAGGTATCCCATGGTGCACCAGTACAATCCCCAGATCTCGTTTGCCATGTCGCCAAGTTCGGTTGTGCTTCTTTTGGCTCTGGCTAACTTCTTCAAATTCTTTATATTCAATGTCGTTTTTCATGCTTTATTAGAACCTTTATTGTATATTTAGTGTTGCTAATATATTAGGCAATTGTATTGCTTGCCCTTTTTGTGTGCAACTTCGTTTACTAGTGGTTTTTGGTATCCTGTTTGTCAGTTAGTTTTAGGCGCCGTTGCGCATTTTTGATTATTAGGTAGTTTTTGGCGGTTTTCTGCTCTTAGTCAACAGGGGCTCCTGTTATCTTGTTTGTTGTTATTCTGACCTTTTTTGGTGACCGTTGGCAGTTAGTTTCTGCTATATTGAGATTGTTTGTTTTTGGCGGGGATCCGCTTGTGAATTTACTAGGATTGCAGCCTTCCCTAGTATACTACCTGTTATTAGAAATAGAGAAATTTATTGTGTCATTTACGGTTTCTCTTGTATGAGTGGGCTTTCCTTTCTGGTCTATTTAAATTAGAAGACCTAGCTTTCTCTACACCGGCTAGGCCCATTTAAGTTAAAGGATGTAGTCCTTGTGTAACTCCTTTAGAAGACCTAGCTTTCTCTACACCAGCCTAGGCCCGTTTAAGTTAGAGGACCTAGTCCTCATGTAACTCCTTCTTAGGACTAGGCCCATCTTAGTTAGAGGACCTAGTCCTCCTTCTTTTTCTCTCTGGGTTTTGTGTGTGTAATATGTCTAAGGAAAGTAAGGAGCATAAACCCTCAGGGTTCAAAAAGTGTATGAAATGCTCCCAAAAGATGTACTTAACGGATGGCCACAGTAGCTGTGTCTACTGCCTAGGGGCCATCCACTTGCAGGAATCGTGCTTGTTCTGCCATGATTTCTCTCCTAGAGTGTTACAGGCGAGAAAGAACAAACTCATACTCAAGGGTCTATTGAAACCATGCTTTGAGGAAGTCAAAATCCTCAAAAAGGCCTTCTCCGTCACCGTCTAGTATCTCAGAGCCACCTCCTAAACAGTCGAAACAGTCCAAATCTGCCTCTTCGACTCCACAGCCTTCGGAGCCGAAGGAGAGCATCATGGTGGTGTCAGAGTCGGTTACAGGTGTTTTGGAACCGATCTCTGAACCTGTTGATACAGCAGTTGACTCTGCTACTCAGAGCCGGTCTGTAAGCTCCCTACCGGTTCCGTAACAATTAAGTCTCCAGTGCCCCCCAGGTCAAGATCCCCTACTATGTCTTCCAGGAGCCTTTCAGAAGAAGATATGGAGAGGGTAGTGCTGAGACCAAAATTATTGTTGGCTCCGTCGCCACTTGGCCCAGCTTTGCCCTTGTCTGCTATTCCTCCTCCGAGCCATACTGGCCTTTCGGAGTCATAGTGTTTGGTGCCAATGGAGGAAATGACAGCTCCAACTCACTTTGTTGCTGCCTTGGAGCAGGGTTCAGCTCTGACACGCTTGGTGCCGTCCGTCGTGTCCAGGAGCCGAAGCTCCCCTGTCGGCACCGACAGGGAGGGTTGGAATTTATCTTCTTCGGTTCCGAGCCTTCCTCTCGGTGCTTCGACCAGGGTGAGCTCAGACCCTGCATCTATCTCAGAGCCGACAGCTCTAGCTCTGGCACCGAGTCTCGTTTCTTCGGAGCGGAGGAGGTCTTTGGGGCTGGAGAGGTCGACGTTTGAGATGATGAGGAGCGTGCCGTCTCATTCTCCAGCCCCTATCAGTGGCACCAGCACTCTTCCTCTGAGAGCACCCACTTCAGTCTCAGCCCCTACTCCCTCTGGAGACAGCAGAGACCTGCAGCCTCAGGAGCCATCAGCTGGTGGCCCCCACTCTTCCGAGGCTTCCCCGGAATGTCCTTCCGAGGAGCCTCCCCGGAAGAGGTTATGTAAGAGGAAACATGTTGACTCCCAGGATGAGTCTTTGAAATCGGACTCTGAACTCGAGGAGTCGGAAGGGTCCCCCAAGTCGTCCTCTGATGACGTCTCCTTTGTGGAATTTTAGAGATCCTTAGGCAGAGGTGCGACTGGCCCACTGTTAACCCTTCTGATGAGGAGTCTGTTTACCTGAAGGCTTTCGGGTCTCAACCTTCTACCTCTTGGGTGTGTCCACCTTTTGACGAACTAATAGATCTAGTTAGTCGAAAGGTGTGGGATACTCCTGACACCGTGGAGCCAGTCCCCAGGAGACCGAATAAGTTCTTGTCTGCCCCTCCTGGTAAAGAGTTCTTATCCAAGGGCGTTTCCATAGATGCCACGGTGGTGTCGATGGCCACGAAGGAGGAGTTGGCGGAGACTTCTTCATCTGTTCATCCGCCAAACAAGGAGTCTCGACAGATGGACAGATTTGGGAAGCGTATTTTTAGTTCAGTGGCCTTTACCCTTCGATCACTGAACTATCTCACGCACTTCACGAGGTTGCAGAGAATCTCCTCAAGGAGTTAGGAGATTCCATACAAGGTGCGTGTACTGAGGGAGTTCCTGACAAGATTTCTACTCAGTTGTCCACCTTAAATTCTGTAGTTAACTCCTCCATGAGATTTATCTCTTATGCTGCAGATCGAGCGAGTAGAGCAGTAGATTCCGAAGTTGCCTTGAGGCACCACTCCTGGATGTGCTTATGTAATTTTGTGGAACTGTTCAAGTCTACTTTCACCAATGCCCCATTTGATGGTTCCTCATTGTTTGGTTCCAAGGTGAAGGATACACACTCACTTGGTGTGAGCAAGAAGGAAAGACGCTTTCTGCCATGGGAGTGTGTTTTACTGTCACTTCCAGACCATACCCCAAGGGTCAAAGGGGTGGTAAAATTTGGTTCAATAAGTCCCAGAGGGTCTTTCCTGACACACAGGGTGAATCCTCCTTCAGAGGCAAAAGAGGTGGAAATGGCAGAAGTCGCCCTAGAGGCAGGTCTGCAATACCAACAAAGCTGTGATTCCTTTCAAGGACGGCCTTATCAGCGCTCCTGATGTGGAACCTGACTGTGCTTCTCTGGGGCTGGTCGGGGGTCGCATTTCTTTGTACCAAGAAGCCTGGCTAAATATCACCCAAGACAAGTGGGTACAAAGAGTTGTTACCAGAGGCTATATCATACCCTTTTCCCTATCACCATTTGTTCCCAAAAGGATCCCAGATGTACCACCCAATCTCAGGGATCAGGCAACTGTGGAGATCAAGTTGTTCTTAAAAAGAGTCATCCAGCCCGTCACAGCAGACCAGATGGGATCCAGAGCTTACACCAGGTTCTTTTTAGTTCTAAAACGAACCGGAGATTGGAGGCCAATATTGGACCTCAGGAGACTGAACGAATCAGTGAAGAAGGACAAGATTCGGATGGTAACACTGCAGTCTATACTCCCATTGTTAGGGAAAGACATTTGGATGTGCTGTCTGGTTCTTCAGGATGCCTACTACCACATAAAAATGGACATGGCATCCAGAAACCATCTACGCTTCCGGCTGGGAGCCAGTCACTATCAATTTCGCACTCTGCCCTTTGGTCTCACCACAGCCCCCAGGGTGTTTACCAAATGCATGGTAGTAGTGACAGCTCACCTGAGACGTCAAGGATTCCAGGTGTTTCTGTATTTGAATGACTGGCTCCTGACCGCCCCCACCAGGCATCTACTCCTCCAAAACAGGGACGCCATGATTCAACTTTGTGCTCAGTTAGGGATCTCCATAAATTGGAAAAAATTTGCATTATTGCCCTCTCAATCTGTGATTTTTATAGGCGCAGAAGTATACACAGTGAACATGACAACTCGTCTCCCTGCCGAAAGGGTACAGAACTTAATCTCCAAAGTTCAACGTTTTCTTCTGTTGCGAAAAGTCAAAGCAAAGTGGGTTCTTCAGCTCCTCGGGACTATGGCTTCCACAATTCTATTAGTACCATTAGCCAGGTTGCACATGAGAATTCTCCATTGGCTTCTGTCTTTCCAATGGTCCTTCCAGTATCTCCCGCTGAGTCATCCTATCCTGCTGACGGAATCATGCAAGAAGGACTTTCTTTGGTGGATAGCTCCCGACCAGTTTTTCCCCCTGGCACCCCCTTTGTTCCTACCCAACCCGTTGCCACTGTGACCACGGATGCCTCCCAGATCGGGGGGGGGGGCATTATCTCGGCAGGACTGTCCAAGGCACATGGCAAGAACACGAGGCTTATCTGCATATCAGTGTTCTGGAGATGAGGGCGGTGCTTCTGGCGTTGCAAGCACTTCAAGACCTTCTTCCTCTAGGGATAATTGCGATGCAATCAGACAACATGTTGGTGGTTTGGTATATCAACAAACAGGATGGTACCAGATCTTACCCACTCTGTCGAGAGGCCATGCGAGTTTGGGAATGGGCGATTTCTTCCCAGAGCTTTCTGGTTGCAATGCATATTCCAGGGGAGACCAACGTGATAACTGACAAGCTCAGCCGGGCAATCCTAATGCCTCACGAGTGGTCCCTGAAACGGGAAACAGTGGATCAGATTTTCCAGAACTGGGGACAGCTTTGCTGCAACCTTTTTGCCAGCCCAGTCAATACCAAATGCAGCAGCTATTTTTCCCTCATCCCCCCTCCGGGGGAGACTCCCAGAGATGCTCTGGCTCATGATTGGCCCATGGGACTTATGTATGCCTTTCCTCTAATCCCTGTCATTTCCAAAGTGATTCAGAAAGCCATTCGGCTGGGAAGCAAGTTGATCCTCATTGCTCTTTACTGGCCTCGTCAGGTTTGGTTCCTCTTTCTCGAGCCTCTCCTCCTGGACGATCCTTGGATTCTGGACCCGGGTCCAGATCTATTGACTCACATGCCGGGTTCGCTACACCCCTCAATCCACACCCTCAAATTGACAGCGTGGCTGTTCCAGTTCCATCCCTAGTCAGGCTTCATGATGTATCATCCTCACTGTCACATATTCTTTTGTCCTCCCATAAACCTTCAACTAGGAGGCTGTATGGCAGTAAATGGAAAAGATTTTCTATTTGGGCACAGAGAATGAATGTACACTGCATCTATCCCTGTGATTCTGGATTTTCTTTCTGAGCTTTTTCAGCAAGGATCTGCCGCTGCCACTATCAGAGTACAACTGGCGGCAATTTCTCATTTTCACTTAGGTTTTCCAGATACCAATTTAATGTTTCATAAGCTATACAAGACCTTTTTGAAAGGGGCCACTCTATTGAGACCACCTCTGCAAGAACCAATGGCTTCTTGGGATTTAAATTTTGTGTTGTCCAAATTGACATCTTCCCCATTTGAACCTTCCCACTCATTTTCACTAAAATTTTTGTCTTGGAAGACCTTGTTTTCGGTAGCTATCACATCAGCTAGACGGGTATCGGAGCTACAGGCCTTGGCTGTTAAGCCACCGTATTTGATTTTTCACAAAGACAGGGTCTCATTGAGTACTAATCCCGCCTTTGTCCTCAAAGTTTGTTCTAATGCTACCTTAAACCAATCAGTAGAACTCCCAGATGTTCATCGTGTTTCACTGTTGCAGTCATTACTCTTGGGTTATCCTGCTGGCAGGCTACCCTCAGTCGGCCAGAATTCCAAAGTTTAGGTCCAGCGTCGGTTGCTGTTGCCTCTTCCTTGATGTCAGTGCACCAGGGGTATAAAAGATGCAGCCGACGCCATTTTCTTCAGTCTTTCTTGCTGCGCGGTGCCCGAAGCAAAAGCAGTTCGCAAGTGCCGGTCAGCCGACTCATGAGATTTTCCAATCCGAATTTCAGAACCGAAGTCTTCATTAAAGCTAAATACCCTGTTGGGGAAACTTTTTTCTTGCTCCAGACCGATGTCAGAAAAAGTTAACAATTGTATTTCTTGTGGGAAGCAAATACCTCATAAGGATTTTCACTCTTACTGTATTCCTTGCCTAGGCTCTGATCACAATGTTGCTAGCTGTCGGTTTTGTGCTAGATTTAACCAACGCACTATTAAGCGTCGGTTCGATTTTGCATTTCATTACTTTGGCTGAAGATTTAATTATATAATGCCGTCGGAACAGCCGATGACCGGAGTTTACAAAAAACGCAAGGAAAAGGATAGGCACCCGAGGTCCAAAACTTACGACAAGGCCTCCGCAAGGCCGTTTACTGGTTCTCAGTGAGGCGCTTTCGCAGCCCCTGGCGCCTGCTACCTCAGAGCCACAGGCCGCTAGTGACTCCCACGTGGAGCCGACTGGTCCTCTGGATACTCAAGGTATTGGACACTCTGAAATCATTCCCTCAGATGGGTCCGGAGCCGCTGAGCAGGCATCGGCTTCTGAGCGCGTCTTCAGACCTACACAACTATATATTAAGCCATCTTCAGCTTCAAAGACTAAAGCAGCTCTAAAGACAAAGAAACAAGTACAGCATTCTCCTACTCAGACTTCCATGTCTAAAAAACAGATGCTCAAAATGGCTGAAGACCTAATTACTTTGATCAGGGGTTCCCATCCCCCTCCTGATAAGAGGCCTAGGCAAGAGACAGAGTATGATTCTTTTGATCAGGTTTCTATTTCCTCTGATTCCTCTTCTGAACAGGATTATTCCATGCTTCCCTATGAGGATTCTGATGCTGAAGAATCCATTCCTTCAGTCTCTCCTCCTGAGGATTATTCTTATGGGGAAACCCTGCATACCATGAGGGAGCATTTCCACTGGGAGAGCCAAGATTATTCTGAATCTAAGAAAAGGCTCAGAGACTTTCTGCTACTTCCTCAGCACAGACCCCTTGCTATTCCACCTGTTCTAGACATTGTAGATGATGTATTTTCAGAGTCCGGACTGTCCCCTGACTCTTTACCCCCTGCACCTGCTAAGCCAGACAGATACTACAGTGTCCCGGATTCTCATAAATTCCTATATTAAAACCCCGCTGCTGACCCAGAAACTATATCGCAGGGTCCCAAAGGGGTTAAAGCTTCCACTGCAAAAAACCCTGTCCCCTCTGATAGGGATTCTAGGACTCTAGACAGATGGGGGAAAAAAAGTTTACACTTCTGCTACCTTGGCTGTAAGGGCTTTAAACAGTTTCATATGCTTAAATATCAGCAATATTTAATGTCACTGCTTAAACCGAAATTGTTGACAAATACTGAATGTTCAGAGAACAAGGAAATGCAAAATTTATTGCATGCAGTTGAACATGTGGGAAAGCATACTTTGCAATGTGGTTATGGTTCACTGGAGGCCTCTTGCAGGGCCGCTGTTATAGGTTCTGTTATGAGAAAGCATGCTTGGTTAAAGAAACAGAATCTGCCTGATCATGTTAAAGCAAAATTATTAGATGCTCCATTACAGCATGATACTTTGTTTGGTACTAAAGCAGAAGAGGTGTTGAAAAAATGGAGGATAAAGCAAAATCCATGCAGACAGTCAAGGATTTCTTACAGGTACAGCCACCCAGGTTTAGCAGGAACTGGCCTTCTAAAAATTGGTCCTTTCCAGTGTCAGACAGACCACAAAGAGGCAGATACAGGCATCCCAGAGGCAGATCTCAGCCCCAAGGCTCATACAGGCCTAAACAGTGGGGTGCTCCTACCGCAAAAAGCGGAAAAGACAAATCACAAACTTACAAGAAACAGTCCCAATGACTTTCCTCTGCCAGATCCAAGCACTTTTCTTTTGGCAGTCCCCTTAGGGGGAAAGCTAGCACTTTTTTCATCAAATTGGCAAATGGTTACCCAAGACAAATGGGTCCTGAACATAGTGCCCCAAGGCTACAGGTTCCATTTTCACAACCTACCAAGGACAAAAGGTATGCCAGACCTGCCACACATTCAGTGGGCAGAGGCACAAAAACAAATTACAGCCCTCATGGACATGAGGGCCATTCAACAAGTACCACAACAAGAGCAGGGGCAAGGATTTTACTCCAGACTTTTCCTAGTGCTCAGAAAGGACAAAACCTGGAGACCAATACTGGACCTGTCTATACTAAATACTTTTCTGGAAGTTCCAAAATTCAAGATGTTGACTCTACAGCAGCTACTGCCCATGCTGCCCAAGAAGGCTTGGCTCGTAACCTTGGACCTAAAAGAGGCATACCTGCATGTCCCAATCAGACAATCTTGCAGAAGATACAGATTCATAGCTGGCTCAATGCACTACCAATTCCCTGCACTGCCCATTGGCTTATCTACTGCGCCCAGGGTCTTCACAAAATGCCTGGCACCAGTAATTGAATTTTGCAAACAAAGAGGAATTCAAATATATCCCTACTTGGACGACTGCCTAATTCAAGCAGAGAACAAAGACATTCTTCTAAAGCATCTGGCATTTGTAAAAAGATTACTAATTAGCCTAGGGTACACAGTAAACGAAAAGAAATCAAAACTAGTGCCCTCTCAAGAGATAATATTCCTGGGTGCAAGCTTAAATACAACTGCCCAGATGGCTTATCTCACGGCAGACAAACAAAAGCAACTGCCTTCTTACTTCAAGAAATTGGCAACAAAAACCCACTTATCTGCAAGGAAAATCCTGCAGGCCTTGGGTTTCATGGCATCCTGCATTCTACTAATTCCGTATGCCAGACTGCATATGAGGAAACTACAATGGTATCTAAAAAGTGTTTGGACTCAGCATTGCCACAGCCTGGAGACAGTAATTGCACTCATTCCCTGCCTGCAACAGGAGTTTTGATGGTGGGCAGAGGCCTGTCACCACAACAAGGGTCTGCCATTCAGTTTACCCACAGCCAGTCAGACACTGACAACGGATGCATCAGATTATGCCGGGGGGGCCCATATGGGAGGAAAATGTATTCAGGGCACATGGCCTGCAAACCAGATGCATCTTCACATCAATCAAAAAGAGATGCTAGCTGTTCAAAATGCCATGACAGCTTTCAAGGACCTTGCTTCATCCAGGATAGCTACTGATAAGGACAGACAATACTCAAGTCATGTGGTACATAAACAAGCAGGGAGGTACACATTCCTACCCCCGCTGCAGACCAGCAATAACCTTATGGGACACAGCATTGGCTTTTCAAGTTCACCTGCAAGCACAATTCCTGCCAGGAAAAACAAATACACTGGCAGACAAACTAAGCAGAAACCTCATGGATCCCCACGAATGGAAACTGGATCCACAAGTCTTCAGCATGATAACAAGGAAATGGGGATGCCCAGACATAGATCTATTTGCCTCCCCTCACAACTGCCAATTGCAGAGATTTTGCACAAGGATTTATCACAAGCAAGCATGGAAAGTGGACGCTCTATCCTTCAGCTGGAAAAATCTAACAGTCTATGCCTTTCCTCCACTGCCTCTCCTTCCCAGGGTACTCCTAAAGGTCAGACAAGAGAAGCCAAAAAATGATACTGATTGCACCAGACTGGCCACGCCAGCACTGGTACTCAATCCTAAAGAGCTTGTCTCAAGGTCCAGCATGGATATTGCCTCAAACTTCTCACTTGCTGACCCAGCAAAACAATTGGATTCTGCACAGCCAACTCAGGACCTTAAATCTGGCAGCATGGCGGATAATGTAGCCATTCAGAACACTCCTCTTTCAAAAGCTGTTATGGATGTTATCTTGGAGGCCAGGAGGCCCAGTACCAGAAAATCTTATGCAGAAAAATGGAAGAGATTCTGTGCTTGGAACCAGGAACAAGGCATTGACACGTGTGCACCAAATACCTAACTGAGATGCTGAACAAAGGCATTGCTTTCTCATCAATTAAGATTCATGCCTCTGCCATTTCAGCCCATTACAATACGGAACCACCTATTTTTTCTCATCCTTTAATAAGGCAGTACCTCAGAGGGGCCAAAAACATTAGGCCTCCAAGGAGAGCACCAATTCCGGCCTGGGACCTCAATTATGTTTTGGAAAAACTCACACTGCCTCCTTTCGAGTCAGCATAAACAGTGGATATAAAATTATTATCCTGGAAAACAGCTCTGCTCCTAGCAATAACCTCTGCAAGACGAGTCTCGGAGTTACAAGCACTCATGGCTGTGGAACCTTTCATCATTTTTCATCCAGACAGGGTTTCTCTGAGTTCAAACCCAACATTTATGCCTAAGATGGTGTCCAGTGTGGCCCTCAACCAAACCATTCACTTGCCTACCTTTTATCCAAATCCGCAGAACAAGGGTGAGAAAATTCTGCATTCTTTGGACATACACAGGCAGTTAAGCTTCTACTTGGACAGAACTAAAGCTTTCAGAAAGACTGAGCAACTTTTAGTGTCATATGCTGTAGGATCACAAGGAAAGGCTATCTCAAAACAGACTATTTCTAAATGGATAGGCCATTGCATCCGTTTCTGCTATTTTCAGCATGGCATTAGGCCTCATTCCACCAGAGCAGCAGCCACTTCAGCAGCCTTCTTCAGAGGAGTACCAACCAAAGATATCTTAGAGGCTGCAACTTGGAGTTCAGTGCACACTTTCACAAAGCACTACCACTTACCTCTTTACTCTAAGTCCAGAGCAGGCTTTGCCACTGCAGTTCTGCAGGGCCTCATAGCCTCTCCTAATCCTATTTAGCCCAGCCACCCATCCTCAGCTTTGGGATTCAACCCAAGAGTAATGGCTGCAACAGTGAAACACGATGAACATAGTACAGTTGTGTACCTACCATAAATGTAGATGTTCGAGTGTATTCACTGTTGCAGTCCAGGTTACTCACCCACCATCCCCCTTTTCTTTGCTGGGACTTATCTGCACTTCTCTATCCTATACAACCTATGTGGTGTATTTGCTTGTAAATGAAGGAAATGTTATTTTTGTTCATGCATATTTATTGGCATATTTTTTCAGCCTACCAATTTGGGGGCATCTGACATCTGGGGCAAGAAAAAGTGAAGAAAATGGTGTCTGCTGCATCTTTTATACCCCTGGCGCATTGACGTCAGGGAAGAGGCGACAGCAACCGACGCCAGACCTAGACTTTGGAATTCTGGCTGACTGAGGGTAGCCTGCCAGCAGGATAACCCAAGAGTAATGACTGCAACAGTGAATACACTCGAACATCTACATTTATGGTAGGTACACAACTGTACTTTTTCTTCCCTAACCACTGTAATGCAGCTGAGTACCGTTTTCATCAGCTAGACGTTCATAGACAACTAAGTTTTTATCTACAGCGGACTAAGGTTTTCAGGAAATCAGATCAATTATTCATTTCTTTTTCTGACTCTAGATTGGGCTTACCAGTTTGTAAAGTGACACTATCTAATTGGATTTCCAGTTGTATAGCCTTTATCTGTAGCTCTGAGGGCAAACCTTTACCCTGCATGATCAAGGCTCATTCTACCAGGTCGCTGTCTACCTCTGCAGCCTTTCATGCCAGGGTACCAGTTGATAATATTTGTGCAGCAGCTATGTGGGCTACCCCTCACACTTTTATTACGCATTACAAATTGGATTTGGCATCCAGGGGTAGAGCATCCTTTGGCTCCACGATGCTCGAGTATTTTCCAAAGAGCCACCCAAGAATAATGCGCTAGGGACGCTGTCCCATATGTAAAAATGAAGGTGAGATCAGACTACCAAACATAAAGAAGTTATGTACTCACCATAACGTTCCATGTTGATAGTCCATCTCGCCCTTCATTTTTACCAACCTGCCCTCCTGCCCCCATCCTGGAAGATCTGGAAGTAATAATTTGGTTGCCCTTGGTTGGAGACCCTTTAATATTGGTTGTTTTTATGGTTGTTATTCTAGTGAGCAGCAAACAAGATCTGTTGATTGTACTGGTGCACTATGGGATACCTGCTTAGCCACGAGCCAAACAGAAGTCTTCCAGCTTGTAAATCGGCTGAGTCGGAGCCAAGGATCAGCTCCGAACCCATATGTAAAAATGAAGGGTGAATGGACTACCAACATGGAAAGTTATGATGAGTACATAACTTCTTTTTCCCACGTCATCTTTTACTTCTGTAAACTGAATTTTGAAAGTGAAGACTGTTGTTACCTGGATATACTCTATCATGTTGAGTTTTACCTGAAGAGGATGCATGAGTTTAGGAAGACATAACATTTATTTGTTTTTTTTCCCATGTTAAGCAGATGCTTCTCAAATGGATTGCCAGCTGCATTGCTTTTCACCAAGTGGACAACTTTATTTTGATCAATAGACTAAAAGGTGCCTTGAACTAGGGGTTACTCCTTCCAATTACCTTTTCAAAAATCTGTCCCTTGCTGACATTTTACTGCGAGTTGGTTGTCTCTGCACAACTGCACTGAGCACTTCTGCTTTGTTCTTCAGTCCAGTAGTTCAACTTTCTGTGCTGATTATATACTACAAGATTTGGCCTTTTTGAGTGTTTTCTTTGGCTTCTCTAGTTCTTATTACCTTGGAGCAGCTCAGGATTCTTTTAAGCAGTAGTTCAGTTCAAAGCACTTCTCAAAATAAGCATCTGCACTTAATATATAATTGTTATATTAATTTTTTGTTTGATACTCACTGAAGTAAGATTTATCACCCTTCCTTGTCCCACTGTTTGGTTGGACAGTTCCTCTACCTACATTAGTGCCGCTTGCTGTGTTTGTATTACAAGTTAATTTTCTATCTTCGTTTAACATCTTGCATTTGTGGCTTACTCATGTTTTTTTGGGGACAGTGCTAGGGAACATGGGACCAGGCATGCCTTCTTAACTTGACTCAGTGATACCAAGCAGGAAGTAGTTGTATCCTGTGCCAAGGAAGACTTGCCACAAAAGAGAAACTCGTCTGACGTCTTTGCAAAGGTCCCGTTCTGAAGTGAATGGATACAAACTTTCATAACTGTCATAAATGTGTGAGTATCCCCACCACCACCACACACGTTAGGCAGTTCTTACTGTCATTTTTGAACAATTGCACCCTTTGTTCTTGTACTGCTTTCTGTGTAAGATGCTTCCTTTTTGAAGTTTTGTGGGTGTTTTTTTTTTCTGTGCTGCAACATTTCACTGTATTTTCTGTAGTGTTCAGATATTAGGCTATGTTATGTTTTTAACAGTAAAGCAAAGTAATTATATTAATTAAAAATGGTCATGCTTGAAGCTTGAGAAAAGCCTGTGCTGGAAATACATGTTGTGTGTAGAAGTATATGCATTCAATGAAGATGGAACAACTTTTTAGCAAAACTGTGCTGTTAAATGTCTGTGTGAAACGACCTAAGAGCAAGATGCAGATATGCAGGGATTTAGTAGCAAGGATTTGAACGATGTACCTATCAGCAACTCAGTGTGCAGGGCATTGGGGTTTTTCACTGGTTTAATTCATCACAATGTTGTGGTGATAGTAGTCATGAAGAGTGGCATGTATGTTCACCATACAAATTAAAGGAGCTTTTGCTGGAGCTTGACTTCTGTCAGGTTTTCATCTTTGATGCTGATAGCCAGGCTCCAGAAAAGTGAGCCATGTATGGACTTATGAAGGAGAAAGACAAAGATGTAAATTATTCTGAAGTGGCCTCTTGCCAGAGAGAATAGAAGGTCTCCTGTCTTGGTACAATATCGCTTTCTTAGTGACTGGTATAACAATTTGTGTAGGGGGCTGCCTTGATGGAACATATGGAAAGGAGAGACGTGATGCATATTCTTACTCATTCAGTTCTTTGGAATATTGTAGATGGCTTAAAAAAATAATTACCAGTCTAGGTCCTTGGAAATTTTCAGAATTCTTGGGTCAGTATAATTAATATTACAGCATGCATTGGTAGGTTCACATTCTGCTAGAATAAGAGGAAGCACTGATAGTAGTAGTATCATTTTTAAGTGCAGGTTGTCATCAACCAATCCGAACAGTTTATCTTTTGTATATGCAAGACCGTTTTGTTCAGAAACATTTTTTAGGCTTTCATGTTGACCATGCTTAGGGTAGTATTCTAAAATGGTTTACAATTAGCATTCCAAATCCGCTTTGGTCGACCATTTAAAATGTCAACCCGAAATGCTGAATCTGGAATGCCAAAAAGTAATCCAAGGAGAAAATGAAAACATCGACAACCGTGGTTCAATGTATTCGACATAGCAGGAGGTGACACCAATGCTATGCGCATTAACGTACCGTTACACTCTACAGTCAATGGTACATTAATGCTGCTAATTTGCAGGGGCCACTGCCCTCCTGCACCCTCACATCCCTTGCACATCAAATATACCAACTACGAGATCGCACTAGAGTGAGGAAATGGGCTGATTCCCTGTTCCCCACTGAACCGTGATCTCCCAGCACGTTGAATCAGGAATGATCAAGTGTAACATGTCACTTGATCATTCAAAAGCGATCACTTATGGGTCAATTCACTGCCGTTTTGAAAACAGTGATTCAGCCATGTGTCATTTGATACCCTGCACTCATTAAATGACATAGTAACCCTTCTAAAATATATTATATAAACAGGGATCTTTCTTTGTGGATCCTTGGTTGTTTTCATCCTTTCCACTAGTCATAGTTCAATAAAAATCCAAGAAGCTCCCTAAGTTGAAGACATGAATCCACCCATTCTAGCATATGCAGTAATGTTGTATGCATGGACAGCTACTAGGTAGGGCAGGACTAGCTCGAATGTCACGCTGATGGGGGAAGGGATGTGAATTTAACATGTGTACCAATAACACTTTGTTTTACAGCACAATAAACCACTCCCATGCCTGATAAAAAGTATATATATATTTAGAAAGCTTGTGAGTAAATTATTACTCTATTTTTGTTTTACTTGGATCGCTTGTCTGTGTACTTAATAAAGGATTTTCGACTGGAAACAGACTGCCTGCCTTGCTTGGATTACTTTTGAATACTTAGTAATGCTGCAGAATGATATATTTTCTATTATTACTTTTTGACTTGACGAGTTTACGTTCGCTACTTCTACTACTACTGTCTGATCTGATTAATATACAGTGATTAACTAGAAATATATGGACTGAAAATCTCCCACACAGAGAAGTTTCTTACACGGTTTTGTTTTTAGACCCACTACAATTTAGTGGGTTGTTTTGAGACTTCGGGGATACCACGGAGATTGCTTGTTTTTTGTTGGTACTTTGGTTTCTGAGACCAAGGTTTTTGTTTCATTAAAGGATCCCTGAATCGGTGTGGAATTCCAGCATTTTAAGACATGGATAATGACAGGCTAAAAGATTTACTAACTGTACCTGTCTGGAATGATACAGAAGCAGATCAGATACAGAAAATGGACAGGGAAGAATGGGCCTAGAAAATTTGAATTCAGAGACTTTTTCTAAACTAGAAAAGCAACTGAAACGCATGCAGGGTCTCTACTGGGAACACATTTATTTACAACAAAGCATAGATAAGAAGAGACTACCCCGGGGACTTAGATTGAACAAAAGACCAATGTGGAAAAATATGGATGATTCACTTTCTAAGGAATGGGAAGATATTTTAGAGGATGCCAGCTACAAACTTATTCGTCTGCTAGTAAGGAACAACCTTAGTGTGCAGGAAGCTACAAAGGCTGACATCACATCTTTAAAAACAACATTGGAAAATGAGAAACACAATAACCTAGATGCTAAATTTGAGCTTCTTAAAGAAAGAGTGAAAGGATATGAGCAGTCCATTAAAGAAAGAAAGATTAATAAAATGAAATGAGATAAACTGGACAAAGATGATCCTGGGAGGCTTACTAGGAGGTACAATAATAATATCAACAACAACAGGAGAACCAACAACAGACAAGGTTTTAGTTATTACAGGGGATATAAGGGAAAATATAACCGTGCCAGCAGACCTCAACGGGATTTTCCAAGGGGAGATCCTCGCACAAAACCAGACAGGGGCACAATACAGGACCACCAGGAGACTGCCCCTCCAACATCTCATTCCCCACAATCCCAATCCCCTCTGGCTATCAACACTCTGCAGAAGCCTTTGACATCACAGAAGGATCAGGACAGGAACATAAGCCACAGCGGCAACCAGAACAGACAGAGAGTTCTGCAGGACGAATTACAGGACTACCAGGACAACCGGGACCACAGACAATCCAGCTACCAGGAGCAGCAGCACCATCACAGAGACCAGTTTCTTCAGGAAGACCAATATCGACAGCACAGACATCAACCACCACACCAATACCAAAGCCAGCACCAGTACCAGAACAAGAACGACCACCACCAGAGCCCCAGAGCTTGTCCCTCTTACCAAGTCCCCCCATACCACAGCCACAGCGAGGAATACTACTACAACCCACCGAGATTCCAGAAAGCAGAGGAGGAATTCCAGTGGTCTCATACTCTGTCCACAAACTCCCAGGGAGACAGGAGAACCAAACAGTGGACAGGGGTGAGGGAAATACAATACCTGGGCAATCCCGACTGGAACCCTGACTACAACCCAGGTCCCAGGCTCAGACAGAGGAAACAGCCACAATAACAGGTACAATGACAACAACAACAGGTACCACAATAACAGGTGCTCCACTTATCTGGAACCACTCTGTTAAAGCACTGACTGAAGAGGAAAAAAGTGTGTTGTCCAAAGGACTTACTTTTGTACCAAGCTGCAGGAGTGAGGTTGCTCAAGTACTGATAGACCTTAAAATGTTTGTGAGGAAGCTCAACTTAAGGGTACAGTTTCATGGCAAAAGTAATGACACTGAAAATAAACCTATTGATGAAACTATAAAAAGGCCTAGTAGCTATTGTCCACCACTACATCAAACACTAGCTGCTTTCGAAGTGAAATGTGAGATGGATATCAGGAAACTGCTTAAAAAACATCCAAAGAAAAAACTTTATAGCTTAACACAGAGAGAAAGAAAAGCATTGCTTGAGCTAGGCAATGATAAATCCAGGTGTGTAATGAAGGCAGACAAGGGAGGAGGTATACTTGTGACTGATACCACTAGCTACAACCAAAAGATAGAGAACATGCTGGAGGATAACAGATTTTATGAGTTATTTGCCATGGATGACATAAAAAGAGCATATGATTTATGGAACACTAATCTCTCCACATTATGGGAAGAAAAACTTATCACTGAAAATCTTTATAATTATTTATGGAGCCCATGCCCACGTTTACCTTACTTTTTTGGAATACCAAAGCCACACAAGAATAGAGAAGACCCACCTTATAGACCGGTGGTAGCAACTGGAGGTTCCCTTACTGAAGCCACAGCCATTTACCTTGATTACTTGCTGAAACCTCTAGCAGAAAAGAATAAGTCATACATAAGAGATTCAATGGATTTTTGAGGAAAATAAAACCATTACAGTGGAAGCTGACAGTATTTTGGTAACTATTGATGTGGAATCCTTGTACACAGTGCTCCCTCACAATTACTGTATAACAGCAGCTATGGAGTCTTTTAAGAAACATAATCAGGGTACACAGGCACAACTGCAAAAGTTAAGCAAGCTCATTAATCTTGTACTGGACTTCAATTTCCTTACTTTCAATGGCAAACACTACAAACAAAAAACTGGTATAGCAATGGGGGCTGCCATGGCTCCCAGCATAGCTAACATAGCCCTGGGCAAATAGGAGGAGGACTTTGTGTTAAACAACACAGACTACATGCAGCATATCACATGCTATATACGTTTTATTGACTATGTCTTTATTGTGTGGGAAGGTGACACCTTGCAGCTTGGAGATTTTATCACTTACCTCAGTCAAACAACCCCCTTCCTGAAGTTTACCTCTTCCCATAGCTGTACTTCAACCACTTTCTTAGATATGCAGATTTCCAAGGACACCAACAATAACAGAATCACTACTGATCTATTCAGAAAACCAACGAGGGTTAACTTATTACTCCACAGTAAAAGTCTACATCCTACAAAAACCAAGTATAATGTAGTGAAATCCCAAGGCTGTAGATTAGCTCGAATTACTACAGAGACGGAACCTTTTTTGAGAAACCTGAACAACTTAGAGAATGATTTTCTAATGAGAGGCTGTGAAAGTCAGATGTTAAAAAACATCCTGGAACCCATTATAGAATTGAAAAGGACTGAACCACCTTCACTCAACCTCCCCAGTAATAAAATGTTAAGTAATCCCACAGAGAATAACAAATGCAAAAATAGCTGCATCCTGACATACACTTTGGATTATCACAGTATCAAAAATATTATTGAAGAAAACTCGGATAGTCACAGGAAACCCTTTTCTGATTAACATCTTAGGTGAAGCCCCATCATTTGTTTATAGGAAGGCCATGAATATTAGAAGTTTTGTTGAATTTAAACCTAGACCATGTGAGAAAAGCACTAAAAGATGTGAAACTAATTGTACATTTTGTATATTTATACAGCAAGGTGATAGTTTGTATTGCTCTTATTTAAAGAAGATCATTAAAACCAGTGCAGGGGGTGACTGTAACACTAAAAAAGTAATTTACAGGGCACAGTGCAATGAATGTGATGCATTCTATGTGGGCAAGACTGTAAATAAACTCAAGTGAAGGATTTCATGTCATCTGTCAGAAATCCGCTCTGGATGTAAAAATAATACACTAGCCAAACACCTTTCTCTTCATAAAAGACACACAGGTTTTAAGTTCCAGATCCTGGATCGCATAGACATGGGTGATCTTGAAGGAGACATCCCGAATATTCTGGAGAAACATGAACTCATGTGGCAATTAAAGCTGAACTCTTTTAGAAAGCCTGGACTAAACTACTACTGTTCAATTAAAAGTGCACTGGAACTTAGAAAATTGCCATATTGTTTACATGACTAATTGTATTTTATTTTATTTTTTCTACAAATTGGTTTTAAATACCATTTTAAATCATTTGAAATTTAAGTGTATATTTTGTTTCCATCATCATACATATATATATTTTTTTATTTTTATTTTTTTTCTGGTTCTCTTTTTTCCACTTAATTCAAAATGATGGTAATAACAATACTAACTAATTATACAATTATATAGGTTTTTAGGGTTCTTGTACACAGACCTGAAGAAGTCTAGAAGGACGAAAGCGATCTTTGTTAAACAATAGGTTATGAAAATAGAAACAGATTTTTACATGCAAAATGTATATGTATATATTTATATATAATTTTTGATCGCAAAATGAACTAAGGTTGATATATTTCCAGCCATGCAGTATATTGCCTTGTATAAAATCACAGACATAATAATCTGCTTGATAATTTGGTTAAATAAGATGTACCATTAAAGTACATTAGAGCTATATATTATTATGACAGCTACTAGGTAGGGCAGGACCAGCTCGAATGTCACACTGATGGGGGAAGGGATGTGAATTTAACATGTGTACCAATAACACTTTGTTTTACAGCACAATAAACCACTCCCATGCCTGATAAAAAGTATATATATATTTAGAAAGCTTGTGAGTAAATTATTCCTCTATTTTTGTTTTACTTGGATCGCTTGTCTGTGTACTTAATAAAGGAATGTTAAGTTGTCAGTCTCGCCTTCATTCTTGCTGGATGGGTTCGGAGCCGATCCTCGGCTCCGACTCGGCACTTGCTTTAGCTTGAGAACTCCTTTTACCAGCTCGAGGCAACCCTATATCCCATGATGCAAGGCGGAACTACCTCAGATCTCGTTTGCCGCTTAGCGAAAGAGGTCTCCTTTGCCAGCTGAGGTAAGTAATTTTCTTGTTAAAAGAGAAAAGCTTAGTTAGGGTTTTATTTTCCCCTTGTATCCATTTTTATAGTCTGTAGTGAGTTACAGCCCACCCTATTCCCTTGTTTTTCAAACTTTTATTACCTTTAGTGTAAAGTTTTAGTTAGGCCTAAACCCCATTGGTTAATCCCTTCCTGTGTGTTGTGTGTTAGGGGATTAATTTTGTGTGTTTGTTGGGGTTTGTGTGTGTGACTTCCTCCTAGGATTATGTCTAGGGAAGGCAAGGTCTCAGGCTTCAAGAAGTGTGACTCGTGCTGTCAGAAAATGTCTCTGACAGACGGTCACACTTCTTGTGTTTATTGCCTGGGGCCTTTGCAGGACTCCTGTGCTTTGTGTCACTCTTTTAGCCAGAGAGTCCTGCAGGAAAGGAGGAATAAGCTTATCCTCCGTGGCTTACTTAAGCCAGAAGGTTCTCCCTCTAAAGCAGGGTCTGGGAAACCTTCTAAGCCACCGAAGGCTCAGGCTTCAGTATCCAAGCCTCCTCCGGTGGCTCCGGCTCTGTCGGAGCCGAGATCGGCTCCGGCTGGAACCGATGTATCTACCTTAAAAGTAGTGGGTTCGGCACCGGCTGGTTCCGATACCTTGTCTACTGTGGCCTTGTCGGCTCCGGCTGGAGCCGACACCTTATCCAGCATCGGAGCCGAGAAACCTTCGGCTCCATCTGGAATTCAGGGGACTTCGGCTCCGATGACTTCATCCCGAAAGAGATCTCGGTCCCCTTCGTTACAGAGTATCCACTCGGCTCCGGGGTCTCCTCTTTTGTCGGAGCGGAGCCATCGGAGCCGATCTTCGAGATCTTCCAGGCTGTCTGACCACGACTTAGAGAGGGTGGTAAGCAGGCTGTTAAAGTCACAGGCACTGGCCCAAATGCTCCATAGCCCGTCTCAACAGACTTCGGCTATAGCCTCACCCCTTGAACTTCCTCCTCCGACTCCACACCAGAGTTCGGAGCCGAGCTTCGGGACAGCGACTGTTTCGTGCGGAGCCGATACATCCTTCGCTCCGTCGTCCTCGGCTCCGATCTCCTCCTTGAGGCCTTCCTTGGAGGGATCCGGTCGTCGGGTTTCCCTTGTCGGCTCCGAGGGGGCTAGTGGCATCGGACCCTTGTCCGACCCCGCTCTCCCTCTCGGGGCTTCGACTTTGGTAAGCTCGGCGCCGACATCGCCTCGAGCCTTCCCTCTCAGTGGAGCCGGAATTCCTGTTTCCTCGGGCGGGGATATTCCGGCCTCCCGGGAGGAGCCTTTGAGGTGATGAGGAGTGTCCTGGCCTCTGAGCCTGGTCAACGGTCCATCCCTCTAGCTCCTCCCTCATCAGTGCCTGTAGATGCCTCTTGCCAGCCTCTTGCTCTCAGGCCCAGGGATCCATCGCCCCAGGTTTCCCCATTGGGAATTTCCTCCTCTTCCGAAGTTTCTCCTGATCCAGCAGGTGAACCCCCTCGGAAGAGGACATGTAAGAGGAAACACACAGACTCCCCCGAGTCTACTACATCGGATACCGACTTAGATGAGTCGGAGGGTTCCCCACGATCCCCCTCTGAGGATGTCTCCTTTTCAGACATCCTTGAGCTCCTCAAACAGAGGGGGAATTGGCCATCCATTGATCCCTCCGAGGATGAGTCGGTATACCTGGAGGCTTTTGGATCCCGACCCTCCACCTCCTGGGTGTCTCCGTCTTTCGACCCACTTATGCAGGTAGTGGCTCGGAAGGCGTGGCGCTGGCCAGATTCTGTGGAACCTGTCCCCAGGAGACCATCCAAATTCATCACGGCCCCTACGGACAAACAGTTCCTTTCCAAGGGTGTCTCTGTGGATGCTATGGTGGTAGCGGCGGCCACTAAGAAGGAACTGGCGGATCCTTCAGTACCTGTCCATCCTCCTAACAAGGATTCTAGGACCATGGACAGGTATGGAAAGCGGATGTTTTCTTCAGCAACCTTTGCTATGCGTTCGCTGAACTACCTTTGTCACTTCACCAGGCTTCAACGAGATATTCTCAAGGAACTGGGTGAAGTAGTCCAGGATCCTTCTGCTGCTGGGGCTCAAGAAAAGATTGCCTCGCAGCTTGCAATCCTGAATTCCCTATCTAACTCCTCCATGCGGCTCATATCCTATGCGGCCGATGGAGCGAGCAGGGCTGCAGGCACAGGAGTTGCTCTTAGATGCCAAGCCTGGATGCGGCTTTGTAATTTTGCGGACCCCTTTAAGGCTTCCTTCACTAATACCCCCTTTGATGGTTCGGCTTTGTTCGGACCTCAGGTGAAGGATACCTTGACCAGGTGTGAGCAGGACGGTAAAACTCTTTCTGCCGTTGAAGTCCAGTTTTCCACTCCTTCTAGACCATATCCCAAGGGTCAGAAGGGGGGGAAGATGTGGTTCCGTAAAGCCCAAGGAGCTACACCGGACGCACGTGGTCAGTTTACCCCCAGAGGCAGAGGGGGGTAACAATAATAGACGCTGCCCCCCTAGAGGCAGGGGGGGGTCCTCAGAACCAGGGCAACAGGGAGTCTCTTCCTGAGAAGCCCTTTCAGCATCCCTGAGGTGTTGCCCGATTGTCCACCCTTGGAGGCAGTCGGGGGAAGGATTTCACTGTACCCAGAAGCCTGGCAATCCCTATCACAAGAGATGTGGGTACAGTCGATCATATCCGAGGGTTACAAAATCCCCTTCGAAAGGTTTCCCGTACCTCTACAATCCCTTCCAGACATCTCACCCGGTCAAAGGGATTTGGCAGAGCAGGAGGTTTCAAAGCTCCTAGAAAAAAGAGCCATCCAGACTGTGCCGGCAGACCAGGTAGGATCCGGTGTCTACTCGAGATTCTTTTTGGTCCCCAAAAGGACGGGAGATTAGAGACCAATATTAGACCTGAGCAATCTAAACAGATTTGTCAAGAAGGCAAGATTCCGGATGGTCACGCTTCAGTCCATTCTGCCCTTTCTGGGCAAGGACAACTGGATGTGCTCTATAGACCTTCAGGATGCGTACTATCACATAAAGATTCACAGACGCTCCAGAAGGTTTCTCCGCTTCGCTAGGGACCAGTCATTACCAATTCAGAGCACTGCCCTTTGGCCTCACTTCAGCCCCCAGAGTGTTTACCAAATGCATGGCAGTGGTCACAGCTCATCTGAGACGTCAAGGATTCCAGGTGTTTCCCTACTTGGACGACTGGCTCCTCTCCGCCACCACCAAGTGTCAGCTTCTTCAGTCCAGAGACTACACTCTACAGCTTTGCAGGAGTTTGGGAATTTCAGTAAATTTCGAAAAATCTTCTCTGCTGCCTTGCCAATCTGTCACCTTTATAGGCGCAGAATTAAACACCGTCAAAATGTTAGCCAAACTAACAGATCAAAGAATTCTGGACATCCAAAAATTGTTCGATTCTATTGCAGAGCAACAAGATCAAAGCCAGATTTATACTGAAGGTTCCAGGTCTTATGGCTGCGGCCATTGTTCTTCTACCACTGGCTCGCTTCCACATGCGTCTTCTGCAGTGGATGCTATTCACGCAGTGGTCGTACCACAGTCTTCCGATGAGGCACGAAATCTTAGTCACAAAGTCGTGCAGAGCTCATCTGAATTGGTGGATATCTTCCCCTCTTCTTCATCAGGGCCGACCATTTATTCCCCCTCCTCCAGTTGCCACAGTCACTACGGATGCCTCTCTGATCGGGTGAGGGGGGCATTTTCAGGGCAGGATGGTCCACGGGACGTGGCAACCCATAGAATACCATCTGCACATAAATGTCCTGGAGATGAGAGCAGTGCTTTTAACGTTGCAAGCCCTCAACGACTTTCTTCCCATGGGGACTATTGCAGTACAAACGGACAACATGTCTGTGGTCTGGTACATCAACAAGCAGGGCGGGACCAGGTCCTATCCGTTATGTCGAGAAGCTCTCAGACTTTGGCAATGGGCTATCTCCTCTCATCGGTTTCTGATAGCAACGCACATCCCCGGCAGGTCCAACCTATTGGCGGACAGGCTGAGCAGATCCATTCTGATGCCTCACGAGTGGTCTCTCAAACAATCTGTAGTGGATCAGATTTTTCTGAAGTGGGGCACTCCTTGTTGCGATCTTTTTGCTACTCCTCAAAACAACAAGTGCCCCGATTTTTTCACTCTCTTTCCCCTTCCAGGCCAACCCCTGAGAGACTCTCTAACCCAGGATTGGCCCCAGGGACTTCTGTACGCTTTTCCTCCCTTTCCCTTGATTCCACAAGTCATTCAGAAAGCCACCGTTTTGAGGGCCAAGTTGATCCTCATTGCCCCATATTGGCCTCGACAAATTTGGTTTCCGTCTCTGCATCGTCACCTTCTGGTGCAGCCCTGGCATCTGGACCCAGTTCGGATCTCTTGATCCACCAGTCGGGTCAGCAGCACCGGGCCATTCATTCTCTCAACCTCACTGCTTGGTTGCTCCACTTCCTTCCCTAGCCAGGCTACCGATGATTTCTGACTCAGTCAGAGACATCTTAGTGTCTTCTTTAAAGTCGTCCACTAGGACTGTTTATGCTAGCAAGTGGCGGCGTTTTCTATTTGGGCAAATTCCAGAAATATTGATCCCTTTACTGCTCCTGTACATTCTGTTTTAGATTTCCTGGCGGAGGTTTTTCATTCAGGATCCTCGTCATCTACAGTCAAAGTACAACTGGCTGCTATTTCCAAGTATCATGTTGGCTTGCATGACAATAACATTATGTCTCATAGATTATGCAAGGCCTTTCTGAGAGGAGTTTTTCTCCTAAAGCCTATAAAGCATCCTCCTCGCAATGGGATCTAAACTTAATGTTGGCATCCTTGATACTACCTCCCTTCGAACCGTCTGCTTCATGTTCTTTGAAGTTATTGACCTGGAAAACTATATTTTTACTGGCTGTCACTTCTGCAAGAAGGGTTTCCGAGATTCAAGCTCTCTGCATTCGTTCCCCTTATTTGGTTTTTCATAAGGACAGGGTATCATTAAGAACGAACCCTTCCTTTCTCCCCAAAGTTGTGTCTCAAACCAATATTAACCAGTCTATAGATCTACCAGTCTTTTTCCCAAACTATTCCGTCAGAGCTGAACAGAAACTGCATTTTTTGGATGTCCATCGTCAGCTCAGGTACTATTTGCATAGAACTAAACAATTCAGGAAATCGGACCAATTATTTGTCTCCTATGCAGAAAACAGGATAGGTCTTCCAGTTTCTAAAGTGACCTTATCCAGATGGTTGACTTCCACCATTTCCTATGTGTACTCTCTCAGAGGCAAACAGCTATCTTCTAAACCAAAAGCACACTCAACCAGGAGTCTATCCACTTCTGCAGCCTTTCAGGATAGACTACCCATTGATACCATTTGTGCAGCAGCTACTTGGGCCACGCCTCATACCTTTGTCTCTCATTACAAGTTGGACTTGGCCTCCAGAGATAGGGCCAGTTTTGGTTCCACAGTTCTCAAGAGTCTGTTCCATTGAGCCACCGGGATACAGGTGCTAGGGACGGTCCCATCCAGCAAGAATGAAGGCGAGATTGACAACTTAACATTTAGAAGTTATGTACCTACCATAACGTTCCATGTTAGTTGTCTTCTCTCGCCTTCTTTCTTCGTCCCTCCTTCCCCCTGGCCTGGACAGATCTTGAAGAGTTCCTATCAGGTTGTTTTCCTCCTGAGCCTTCATATGAGGACTTCTATTATGAACTTGTGTTCCTAATTATGTTAGGTTAGTCTTTAGCAGGGTAGGTTAGCTACCAAACGAGATCTGAGGTAGTTCCGCATTGCATCATGGGATATAGGGTTGCCTCGAGCTGGTAAAAGGAGTTCTCAAGCTAAAGCAAGTGCCGAGTCGGAGCCGAGGATCGGCTCCGAACCCATCCAGCAAGAAAGAAGGCGAGAGAAGACAACTAACATGGAACGTTATGGTAGGTACATAACTTCTAATTTTCGACTGGAAACAGACTGCCTGCCTTGCTTGGATTACTTTTGAATACTTAGCTGCAGAATTATATATTTTCTATTATTACTTTTTGACTTGAGTTTACGTTCGCTACTTCTACTACTATTGTCTGATCTGATTAATATACAGTGATTAACTAGAAATATATGGACTGAAAATCTTCCACACAGAGAAGTTTCTTACACTGTTTTGTTTTTAGACCCACTACAATTTAGTGGGTTGTTTTGAGACTTCGGGGATACCACGGAGATTACTTGTTTTTTCAAATGCACCAGTTCCCAACACTTGCCAGTTCATTTTCCTGTTAGTAATATTTGGAGCTTTATTGTGATATAAGTAGTAAAGTGTCTTGTTTGTATGCCTTAGAAAATCTACAATGTCTGTGTGGCTGTCTGATTACCAGCCAAAACCTACACCAGCACTACCTTTATTGCCTTGGGAAGGAACATATTCTGAAAGGTTGATATAATTGCCAAAGGTTCATCCTTGCTACTTGATACTGACGGGAGAAATTTCTTGCTGAGCTCACAACTCAAAAGATAGGAGCTATCTAAAGCTTCTCATGCATGGTCATTTAGTGGTAAGGATAGGTGCCTGAAGGTTAGGTTGTATTGTAGCCCTAATATGGAAAAGTGTGTTGCTGCACTTGCCACCTAGTTCTGCAGGTGATGAGCTCATCCTATAAGTACTCAAGTATATATCAGTTTTTCCTTCCGGTGAAAGATGAAGTGACTGTGGAAGGTGCACTGTCAGTTTTCACCTTGAGATGGGATGTCATGGGATTTTTAGCATCTCCAAGCCTCCAGTTGATCATTGGATAGCTGCAGCCAACTTCTCATAGAAAGGCCACACACAAACATGCCCCAGTTGAGGGAGCTCTATCTGGCTTTCCATTTCCAGAATCCGTGGCATAGGGCCTGTACAACAAACAAATGCTTGACTTTCAGAAGCTAGAGTCACAGTTATAGTAGCAGGCCCTTGGAGACTACAATCTGAAATCATTCCTCTCTCCCCAGTGTACTACCTTCAGTCAGTGTGTGCCAGTCAACTGACCCCCATCACACATCAGGAGCACACTTATCATTTTCAGAAACCATGCTTGAGTTCTTACCTACTGGTGGTGATAAAGTATCTGCCTCTATCTCTGGCCTGTGCAAATACTCAGATGATCCGTAGACTGTTATTTCTGATATGGGTTAAGTATGAGTACACTCCCATCTCTGCCTCCCAATCTGTAGACCTCTTCTGTAAAAAGGCTGTCATGCTTATGAGGAACAGCTTGGACAGACCTGAAGGTGTTTTCTCATCTTTTTCGAAATGCCTGGTGGCATGTCCAGGGAGGATGTCTGAGTAGCTGTGGGTCTCCCCCTGTGGATCTTGCTCTTAACACTGCTACTCGGGAAGTCAAAAGCACCGTTATTGATGCCATCTATAAGCCCTTGTTTGAGAGATTATAGCCCTTCACCAAGTGTCTTTGTTTTGACCAAAAGCATCCTTGGTTTGGTCAAATTTTATTTATCTTTGTTTCAGTATAGGTGCCTGAGGCCACAGCACAAATTCCAGACCTTTGGACTTATGTGGTAAAGAGGCTGTATTCCTCTGCCATATC
Organism: Protopterus annectens; assembly: GCF_019279795.1. Taxonomy (NCBI): domain Eukaryota; kingdom Metazoa; phylum Chordata; order Ceratodontiformes; family Protopteridae; genus Protopterus; species Protopterus annectens. The sequence continues at coordinate 599,562,944 of NC_056751.1, forward strand.
AGTTCCTAGTAGTCCTCAGCTCTTCATTTCACATGTCTAAGTTCCAATTCTATCTAGGAGGATATTACATTTTTTCCTGATCCCTTTTTGAAAATTTCCATCCTATTTTGGGCCTCAGCAGCATCCACACATCTAAGATCAGTTGGCTGTCCTGCAGGCACTTACACCTTTACTTCTAGAAGTACTTCACTTGTAGAGTGGAAAACCTACCTTGATGGTATCAGTGGACAGGACAGACACCTTTTAGAACATTATTGTATGGGGTCCACACTGGTTATTTTTCTAGCTCATTTTGGGCGGGCATTGCTTTTTTCTTTCCAGCACTTATGGTCTTCACAAAGGCTGTTGGCCATTGTGGCTAAAGTCTTGCATTAGAAATTTCATCCATTTTTCTAGGAGGACTACAGTTTCCTGGTGAAATTCATTGGATACATTCATGCAGTAAATGCATTCTTGGCTGTAGTCTCTCAGAATTACCTTAAGCTGGGAAAAGTCCTCTCTGACTTTGGAGATGGTGTTTATAGGCACAGACCTGGACAAGAATGCCCAAGAGGTCATGGCTTTGGTTAACTTATTGTAGGTGCATTGTAGGGTCTAGGTTCAGATGCTGTTACTTTTGGGTTTAGGTGCTGCCAGAGTCTTTGTGATACTGTTTCACAACTGAGAATGCAACTGTTGCACTGAGCTGTGCACTGTCTGTGGTGGTAGTGTCTCCATGTACTCATAAAGCTTTTCCCTGGGGTCAGACCCATCACTCGACTGTGGTGTAGTAGACTTTCCTTTTCTGCAGCTGAACCTTTTGCAGATTAGATTGGCAGATACTTCACTTCTGGGGTGGGAGAACCTACATAGGCTTCTACATGGTCCAAAGAGTGTTATTCCCTTGGAAAGTGGGCTCCATCTCAACCATTTAGACATATGAGCAATCTTTCTTGGACCTAAAGTCATAAGGACAACTGTACTTTCAAGGGCTGTCTTCATCCAGTTAGTCAATTAGTCCGACTGTGTAAACAGTAAGGTGCCATATAGTCATTTTCTCTGTGTAGGAGATGATAGTCATCTGTCAGTGGACTTCATGCAGCGGTGTCACATTTACGGGGAAGGGGTGAGCCTGGCCTTGCTGAAGCTGCAGGTTCAGAGGCTGTACCTTTCAGTAGTCTTCCCAAAGTTGGACATTCTAAAAACTAAGCCTTTTGACAAGTGTGTAGTTCTCCCCTTCTGCTTTTTGCAACAGGACAAGGGGGAAGTAGACGTGTATATTTCTCTATCACTTGCAGTTTTGTGCAAATTTCTTCTAATTCCAAGTGTCAAATGCAGAGATCTTAGAAGAACCACCAAAATTCATTCCCATCTCCCTTTGGTGGATAAGAAGGATGTAGTTTAAAAACACTCGCTCAAGGCCTGACTTCTGTAGAATCTCTAATCCTGACAGATTTACAGATCCTAAAGGTTTCCAAAAAGGCAACCACCTGGCTGTGCCTTTGTGAAACCATTTATCAGGGTGGATGGAGCAGTACAATGTAATGACCCAGTCAGTTTACAGGTAATGCTGACCCAGCTTCTGGCAGACACTACTGTGCTTTGAGACTGTTATTCCATGGCCAGGGGACACGTCGGTTATTTCTGTGCATCATGACCTTGTGGATGGAGTGCAGGATTGTGGTCAATGATTAGCTTGGTCATGCAGTGTCTTTAAGTCTGTCCTCCTTATCTGCTGTTTGAGCCTTCAATCCATTTTGTGTATAGAACCATAGCTGGTCTTTTGCAGAGATCAGGTGATGTTCTTCGTGTTTCACTGTTGCAGTCATCACACTTGGGTTATCCTGCCAGGGGTAGCCCTCAGTCGACGCAAATACCTGAAGCTTAGTATTTCTGCGTCAGTTGCTGTCACTTCAATACTGACGTCAGGTTGTCAGAGGTATAAAAACAGGCAGCCTATGCCATTACATCAGTCCTTCTTGCCGAAGAGCCCGAAGCAGAAGCAGTTTGCACAAGAGCCGGTCGGCCGCTACCTGACTTTTTGTTTCCGAATTTGAATCGTTCTGAAGTCTTCTAAAGCTAAGTACCCCGTTGGGATCCTTTTTTCTTGCTCTAACCGATGTCAGAAAAAGTTAACAATTGCCTCGTCTGTGGAAAGCAAATACCACACCGAGATTTCCATTCTTACTGCATCACCTGTTTAGGCCTAGACAACGATGTACCTCGCTGTCGGTTTTGTGCTTTGTTCAACACCAGAATGATTCATCATCAGGCCCTTATTGTAGCAAAATACTTTCATTCTCGATGTCCGTATTCCAAAATAGCTTCGGTAAGCCATCTGACTACCAATCTTCTGAAAAAACATAAGGATAAAGACAGAGACAAACCGCACAGGTCCAAAACTGCTGACGATGCTTCCGTTAAGTTAGTCACCAGTTCACCGGTACTCAGGCGCTTTCCCAGCCCCTGATGCCCACTTAGATGGATTCGCAGGCTGCTACCAAGACCCGTTCAGAGTCCAGTATGCCACAAGACTCTTCTTTGTCTACGGAATGTGCAGATGTCTCTACTTTGGATGGGTCTGGAGCCGCTGTGCAGGCACCGGCTTCTGAGGAAGTTCTTTGCACTATCGATACTCAGCACAAACCGACGATGTCTTTCATATCTTCAGTTCTTTCTAAAACTACCAAGTTTCTGAGGTCAAGAGTACGAGCTATGCCTAAAAAATGACCCAAACTCAAACGCCTGCTTCCTTGCCACAGTCTCAGATGTTTAAAATGGCAGAAGACCTGATCTTGCTGATTAGGGGAAGCCAGCCTTCCCCTGCTAAAAGAAAAAGAGACCTGTCTCCAGCAGCTTTATCTAACCGAGTCCGATGACTCTGAGGTTTCTGAATATGAAGACATGCCCTTATCTGCCTATGAGGATTCAGATGCAGAGAAATCTATTCCTTCTGCCGCCCCTCCCGTGGACTTTTCTTTTGGTGAAACCCTACATAGTTTGAGAGAGCATTTCCATTGGGAATGCCACAATTATCTTCAGTCTAAAAAGAGACTCAGGGAATTTTTATATTTACCACAGCTTAGATGCTTAGCTATACCTCCTGTTATGGATGTTGTGGACAATGTCTTTATGGAATCCAGTCTAACTCCTGATACTTTACCCCCCACTTCAAGGAAACCTGACAGGTACTACAGAGTCCCTAACTCTCACAAATTTCTATTAAAAAATCCTACTGCTGACCCAGAGGTCATCTCCCAAGGACCAAAAGGAATAAAAGCAGCTACAGCTAAGAATCCCACCCCTTCGGACAGGGATTCCCGAGCTGTAGACAGATGGGGTAAAAAAGTGTACACCTCTGCAACTCTCGCCATTAGAGCATTGAATTGTCAGTTCCACATGCTGAAATACCAGCAACATACTATGGAACCTATTAAGCAAAAATTATCTACCTTTCCTGACTGTGCTGAAAATAAAGAATTACAGGAGCTTATGCATTCTGCAAGCCAGGTCAGCAAGTGTACCCTGCCATGTGGGTTTGATGCCATAGAAGCATCTTGCAGGGCAACAGTAACAGGTTCTGTACTTAGAAGGCATGCCTGGCTTAAAGGAGCAAACATTGCCAAGACCATGTAAAATCAAAATTATTGGACACGCCTCTAAAGAAGGACAATCTGTTTGGCACCAAAGCAGAAGAGGTTTTAAAAAAGATGGAAGAAAAGGCTAAGTCTATGCAGACAGTCAAAGATGTTTTGCAAGCGCAGCATCCAAGATTCAGTAGGCATTGCCTCTCAAAACATTGGTCCTTTCCAGCCCCCTCAAGGCCATCTCAACCTAGACCCAGGGGAAGCAGACCCCCCCCCCCCCCAGATTACAGTCTCAGGGTATGCAGAGATCTAAGCAATGGAGTACCTCCAGTTCTAAAGCAGGGAGTGTTAAGCCACCCCCTTACGGAAAGAATTCACAATGACTTCTCAACTCCACGCCTCACCTCTGCCCAATTGCTCGTGCCCCTAGGAGGAAAACTTGCCCACCATGCAAAAACTGGACCACCATCACCAACGATCGATGGGTCCTAAACATAGTATCCCAAGGGTACAAATTTTATTTCCACACGCTGCCAACCCCAAAAGGGTTCCCAGACCTTCCTCCAAACCAGTGGGCAGGGGCACAAAACCAAGTTCAGTCCCTGCTCTCTGTAAGGGGAATTCACCCTGTTCCTGCAGAACCAGATAGGCCAATGTTTTTATTCCAGACTCTTCCTGGTACCCAGAAAAGAGGGCACCTGGTGCCCAGTATTAGATCTATCCATTCTAAACACCTTCCTGGTGGTACCAAAATTCAAAATGATCACCCTGTAGCAGCTTCTTCCTATGCTGTCCAAAGATGCCTGGTTAGCGATCCTAGACCTAAAGGAGGCCTATCTGCACATCCCAGTCAGGGAATCCTGCAGGAAATATCTACATTTCAGGGCAGGATCTATGCATTATCAGTTCTCTGCACTTCTCGTTGGCTTATCCACTGCTCCCAGAGTTTTCACAAAATGCCTGGCTCCAGCCATTGCCTGTTGCAGACAGAGGAATATTCAAATTTACCCGTACTTGGACGATTGCCTGATTCAGGCGGACAGTCGGGAAAAGCTGTTGAAGCACCTGACATTTGCAAAGGACCTTCTAACATCCCTGGGGTACACTATCAACGAAAAGAAATCCAAAGTAGTCCCCAGTCAAAGAATTGTATTTCTGGGAGCAAGCTTAGCCACAGCAACCCAGATGGCATTCCGTACTCCAGAAAAAACAAGCCTATCTGACAGGGTACGTCTGCAAGGAAAATCCTGCAGGCTCTAGGGTTCATGGCCTCCTGCATTCTACTAATTCCATATGCCAGACTGCATATGAGGAAACTTCAATGGTACTTAAAAAGTCTTTGGTGCCAACATGCTCAGGACCTGGAAACTATCATACCTATAATACCTTGTCTAAGGAAAGAGTTCTTTTGGTAGGCAGCAGCATGCAACCACAACAAGGGACTTCCCTTTACACAACCCCACGCCGTCCAGACCCTAACCACAGGCGCATCAGACTATGCCTGGGGTGCACATCTGGATGGCAGGTACATTCTAGGCCATTGGAGCCCAAGTCAGATTCATCTGCACATCAACCAAAAAGAGATGCTAGCTGTTCAGCATGCTCTGACAACTTTCAGATCCCTACTCTCGCCGGGGCCCCTACTAATCAAAACCGACAACATCACAGTGATGTGGTGCATCAACAAGCAGGGGGAACCCATTCTTACCCACTCTGTAGGTTAGCCATGACCCTGTGGAACACGGCCTCAGCCATGCATATTCACCTGCAAGCTCAATTCCTGCCAGGCAACCAAAGCTCTCTGGCAGACAACTTAAGCAGAAATCTCCTAGACCCACACGAGTGGCAATTAAACCACAGCATCTTCAGCCTTGTGACCCAGAAATGGGGTACCCTGAATGTGGACCTGTTTGCCTTCCCCTACAACCACCAGCTCAGCAAATTCTGCACCAGGGTACCTCACAGCAAGGCCTGGAAAGTGGATACCCTATCCTTCCTGTGGGCAAACCTAGCAATCTATGTATTTCCCCCTCTGCCTCGTCTTACAAGACTATTACTCAAGACAAGGGAGGAAAGACCAAGAGCAATTCTGATTGCCCCAGACTGGCCCTGCCAACACTGGTACCCACTACTGCGCAGTCTGTCACCAGTGCTCCCATGGCACCTACCCCAGATCCTAAATCTCCTGACTCAGCAGGAGGGAGAGTTCTTGCATCCACAATTGTAGACCCTGAACCTTGCAGCCTAGCTTATTCTTTGAATTCTCCACCAGTAGCCAGCCTAAGCAACCAGGTCCTGAATGCCATAAGTGAAGCCAGATGACCCAGTACAAGGAAATCCTATGCTGACAAGTGGAAAAAGTATTGTTCCTGGATGCACACTAAAGGAGGGGATACAACACAGCCCTCCTTACCTCTCATCCTGGATTACCTGGCAGACCTACTCCACAGAGGCATGTCCTTCTCTTCCATTAAGATCCATGACTCTGCCATCTCTTCTCATTACAGCACTGAGCCACCTCTCTTCTCTCACCCTCTCATCAAACAGTTCCTCAGAGGGGCCAACAACTTAAGGCCACCAAGAAGAGCCCCCACCCCTGCTTGGGACCTTAACTTTATGTTGGAAAAGCTTTTGCTAACCCCCTTTGAGCCTGCAGCGACAACAGAGTTAAAATTCTTCTCTTGGAAAACAGCCTTGCTTCTGGCCATCACTTCAGCTAGAAGTGTGTCGGAGCTACAACCACTTATGGCTGTGGAACCCTTCATTATTTTCATGCTGACAGGGTCTCCCTCAGGACTAACCCAACTTTTATGCCCAAAGTGATGTCCAGTGTAGCTGTCAACCAATCAGTTCATTTGCCCACCTTTTTCCCTAATCTTCACAATAAGGGGGAACTTTTTAGATGTGCACAGACAGCTCAGATTCTACCTTGATAGGACTAAGCCCTTTAGGATGTCTGACCAGCTACTAGTCAGCTTTGCACCAGGGGCAGAGGGTAAGGCCATATCAAAACAAACCATCTCCAAATGGATAGCACACTGTATCCATTTCTGTTACAAACACCATAGGAAACCACCCCCTCAGGGGTGTCAGAATGCATTCTACTACGGCAACTTCAACCTCAACAGCCTTTCTCAGAGGAGTCCCTACAAGGGACATTCTGGAAGCTGCTACTTGGAGTTCTGTCCATACCTTCACCAAGCATTACCACCTGCCTATCTTTTCCAAATCCATGGTGGGCTTTGTAACAGCGGTCCTGCAGGGCATACTAGCCAGCCCCAACTCATTTTGACTGCCTCCACCCATTCTTCAGCTTTGGGAATCAACCCAAGTGTGATGACTGCAACAGTGAAACATGAAGAACATAGTACAGTTGTGTACACTTACCATAAATGTAGATGTTTAAGTGTATTCACTGTTGCAGTCATGATTTCCCACCCTCCAGCCCCCTTGTGTCTCTCTATCTCTCTTCCAGTCTCTCTTCCTCACTCCTTACAGGGGTTTTGGTATTAACTTTCTACTGGTGGTGTTTTTCCACCATAACTTAGCTCCCTGTTTGGGGGCTCCTGACATTTGGGCCAAGAAGAACTGATGTAATGGCGTTGGATGCCTGTTTTTATACCTCTGACAACCTGACGTCAGTACTTAAGCAACAGCAACTGACGCAGAAATACTAAGCCTCTGGTATTCGGGCCGACTGAGGGCTACACCTGGCAGGATAACACAACTGTACTTTCCCCTAGTGTAACATAGGCTTCCGGTAGTTTGCAGGTGTTCATTGAATTAGTCCTTCATCTCACTTTTCTTCAGAGATGTGGAAACATGAAGGACAAAAAAAATGTTTCACACTACCGATGTCCACTGTTAGCACAGGTGTTACCTGATATAGGTGTATCTGTTGTAAAAGAAAGTAGAGTAGTTAATTTCCTCCACTTCACGATGGGAAGGGCTTATAGTTGTCAAGGACATTCTAAGTGGATTGCTGGCTACATTATCTTTTGCTGTCGGGTAACAGACCACCTGTTCAAAAATGCTGCAGTCAACATAGGAAGGCCTGCTCCTAGTGACTGCTTTAAAATTGATTCCATTGCAGGCATCTGTGCCATCGCCACTTGGTCTTTGGTGCAAACCTTTACTTAGCATTACTGTGTAAATAGCAGATGTGGGAGTTGACCCTCCTTTGGAAAGTGATTACCTTTGAACTCAGCCATTTGAAGACTGTCTGATTTGACTCCTTTCATCCTGCAGCTTTATTGCTTGACACTGATCACAACCAGCAACCCATCTGTGAGGGTCCTAGACATTATACATTAACTTTGTCAGTTATCTTTAGAGCAGACCCTTCCTTAATGGTTAGGATGACGTTTTTCTATTGTTAGGAATAATGGAGAGTCTCATCCACCCAGCCTCCACTCTTCGAGTTCCCAGTAAGTCAGGCAGATGTATGTTACTTGTTAGTATGAATGTAAAACTTCATTGTTATTTCTTGATTTACAGGAGGGTGCTCAGTAGTAGCTGGAGAGTATGAAGTATCACTTGTGGGAATGAAAGCAGTTTATGTGACTCGTGACTGTGTGTGTGTGTGTGTGTGTGTGTGTGTGTGTGTGTGTGTGTGTGTGTGTGTGTGTGCACATGCGCGCACTGCACTGCACCGCACCGCACCAGACATTAGCAAATATGGTTGATCCAACACTGTAGTAAGTGAAGTCCCCAGTAGTCAAAAAGTACAGTTTTGTACCTACCATAAATGTAGATGTTCGAGTGTATACACTGCTTCAGTTATTACACTTGGGTTATCCTGCCATCAGGCGGTTCCCCAGTTGGCCTGAGTTCCAAAGTCTTGGTCCAGCATCAGTTGCTGTCGCCTCCTCCCTGATGTTAGTGCAACAGGGGTATATAAGATGCAGCCGACGCCATTTTCTTCAGTTTTTCTTGCCCCAGATGTCAGGAGCCCCCAAATAGGTAGGTAATTCAAATTGCTAATAAAACATACATAAGAAAAGCAAACAACAACTTTCAGCTACCAGCAAATTCTTCCCATAGGTAGTAAAGGGTAGAAGACATAGGTACGTACCAGCAAGTAAGAGGGGAAGGAGGGAGGGTAACCTGGACTGCAGCAGTGTATACACTCTAATCTACATTTATGGTAGGTACAAAACTATACTATGTTCATCGTGTTACACTGCTGCAGTCATTACACTTGGGTGGAATCCCAAAGCTGAGGTAGCGTGGCTGGTTCTATAAGGCATTAGGGGTGGCTATAAGGCCCTGCAGCAGTGAAGCCAGCTCTGGATTTAGAGTATAGAGGCAGATGGTAATGCTTGGTGAAGGTATGCACAGAACTCCAAGTTGCTGCTTCCAACATATCCTTGGTAGGTACTTCTATGAGGTAGGCAGTTGAAGTGGCTGTTGCCCTGGTGGAGTGAGATTTAATGCTGCTAGGTACAGGTTTCCCATGGTGTGTATAGCAGAAACGTATACAATGTCCTATCCATTTTGAAGTAGTCTGTTTTGAAATGGCTTTTCCCTGTGCTCCTGCAGCATATGCTACCAATAATTGCTCAGATTTTCTGAAAGCTTTGGTTTTGTCGCGTAACTGCCTGTGAATGTCCAAAGAATGCAGTAGTCTCTCCCCTTTATTCTCTGGTTTTGGGTAAAAAGTTGGCAAGTGAATAGTTTGGTTTAGAGCCACACTGGATACCACCTTTGGCATAAACGTAGGGTTAGTTCTTAGACACCCTGTCCTGGTGGAAAATGAGGAAAGGTTCCACTGCCATTAGTGCCTGTAATTCTGAAACTCTTCATGCTGATGTTATTGCCAGGAGCAGAGCAGTTTTCCAAGACATATATTTTAATTCTGCTGTGTTAGCTGGCTCAAAAGGAGGTAAAGTTAATTTTTCCAAAACAAAGTTGAGGTCCCAAGTTGGAGTAGCTGCTCTACGGGGCGGTCTTATGTTTTTAGCCCCTCTGAGGTACTGTCTTAGCAAAGGATTAGAGAAAATTGGTGGATCCGTGTTGTAATGAGCAGAGATGGCAGAGGCGTGGATCTTGATGGATGAGAAGGAGAGGCCTTTGTCCAGCATCTCAGTTAAATATTGTAGTATCTGAGGAATGTTTGGGACAAGAGGGTCAAGGCTGTGAGCCTGGTTCCAGGCACAGAATCTCTTCCATTTATCTGAATAGGCTTTCCTGGTACTAGGCCTTCTGGCCTCCAGAATGACATCCATAACAGCTTTGGAGAGAGGCATTGCTTGCTTGACTAAGGAATCTTCCATGCAGCTAGGTTTAAGGTCTTTAGCTGGCTGTGTAGTATCTGATTGTTGTGCTGAGTCAGCATATGTGGGATGTGGGATTTGAGGCAAAATCCAGGGTGGTCCTTGTGCTAAGTTCTTTAAGATTGGGTACCAGTGCTGGCGTGGCCAGTCTGGTGCAATCAGGATCATCTTTGGCTCTTCTTGCCTGGCTTTTATGAGTACCTTTGGCAGGAGAGGTAGTGGTGGGAAAGCGTATACTTGTAGGTTTTTCCAGCTGAATGAGAGGGCATCCACTTTCCATGCTTGTGGATGGTAACTCCTTGTGCAGAATTTCTGTAGCTGGCAGTTAATTGGGGATGCAGACAGATCTATGTCCGGGCTCCACCATTTCTGTGTTATCATTCTGAATATTTATGGATTCAATTCCCATTCGTGGGGATCCATGATGTTTCTGCTTAAGTCGTCTGCCAGTGTGTTTTTCTCTCCTGGCAGGAATTGTGCTTGCAGATGAACTTGATAGTTTAGAGCTGTGTTCCACAACATCATGGCTTGTCTGCAGAGGGGGTAGGAGTGAGTGCCCCCTTGCTTGTTTATGTACCACATAACTGTGGTGTTGTCTGTCTTTAGTAGTAGTTATCCTGGATGCAGCAGGTCCTTGAAAGCTATAAGGGCACTTTGTACAGCTAGCATCTCTTTTTGATTGATGTGAAGATGCCTTTGTTCTGCGAACCACTTGCCCTGAATACATTTGCCTGTCATGTGTGCACCCCAGGCGTAATCCGATGCATCTGTTGTCAGTGTTTGCCTGGCTGTGGATTGAGTAAAAGGCTGTCCCTTGTTGAGGTGACAAGCTTGAGCCCACCATCGAAACTCCTGTTGAAGGCAAGGAATTAGTGGTATAACTGTTTCCAAACTTTGACAGTGTTGAGACCATACATTCTTTAGGTACCATTGTAGTTTCCTCATATGCAGTCTGACATATGGAATTAGTAGTATGCAAGATGCCATGTAACCCAAGGCCTGCAGAATTTTTCTTGCAAGGAGATGGGTCTTTGTTGCCATCAATTGAAAGTATTGAGTCAGTTGCCCTTGATTGTCTGACGTGAGATAAGCCATCTGGGCCGTTGTGTTCAAGCTGGCACCCAGGAATATTATCTCTTGTGAGGGCACTAGTTTTGATTTCTTTTCGTTTACTGTGTACCCCAGGCAATTTAATAACTTTTTTACAAACGCCAGATGCTTTAGAAGAATGTCCTTGCTCTCTGCTTGAATCAGGCAGTCGTCCAGGTACGGATAAATTTGAATTCCTTTCTGTCTGCAAAATGCAATTACAGGTGCCAGGCACTTTGTGAAGACCCCGGGCGCAGTAGATAAGCCAAAGGGCAGTGCAGAGAATTGATAGTGCACTGAACCAGCTATGAATCTGAGGTATCTTCTGCAGTTTTGTCTGATAGGGACATGCAGGTATGCCTCCTTGAGGTCCAAGGTCACGAGCCAAGCTTTCTTGCCCAGCATGGGAAGAAGCTGCTGTAGTATCAACATTTTGAATTTCGGAGCATCCAGGTAAGTGTTTAGAGAAGAAAGATCCAGAATGGGCCTCCAGGCTTTGTCCTTTCTGGGAACCAGAAAGAGTCTTGAGTAAAATCCTTGTCCTTGCTCCTGTGGTGGTACCTTTTGAATAGCTCTCATATCCATGAGTGCTGTAATCTGTTTTTGAGCCTCTGCCCATTGATTTGGTGGCAGATTTGGCATTCCTTTTAACCTTGGCAGAGTGTGAAAGTGGAACCTGTAACCTTGAGATACAATGTTGAGAACCCATTTGTCTTTGGTGATCATATGCCAATTGTGATAGAAAAGTGCCAGTTTTCCTCCCAAGGGGGCTGCCAAGAGAGCTGTTTGGCAGCTGTAGTGGGAAGTCATTGGGGCTGCTTTTTATATGGTTGGGGCCTGTCTTCCCCTTCTTTCTGGCCTGATGCAACCCATTGTCAAGGCCTGTAAGGACCTTGTGGTTGACCTCTACCTCTTGGACGTCTGTATCTGCCCCTTTGAGGTCTGTCTGTAACTGGAAAGGCCCAATTCTTAATTGGCCAATTTCTGCTAAATCGAGGAGGCTGAACCTGTAAGAAATCCTTCACCGTTTGCATAGATTTTGCCTTATCCTCCATTTTCTTTAATACCTCTTCTGCCTTAACTCCAAATAACACATCCTGCTGCATAGGTGCATCCAATAATTTTGCTTTAACATGATCTGGTAACGTATGTTCTTTTAACCAAGCATGTCTTCCAGTGACAGAGCCTGTAACTGCTGCTCTACAGGAGGCCTCTAAATAATCAAAACCACATTGCAAAGAAGTTTGTTTTCCCACTTGTTCAGTTGCATGCAATAAATCCTGCATTTCTTTAAAATTAGGAGGATCTGAATCTGGAAGCATTTTTTGTTTCAACTGAGACATCAAAAATTGCTGATATTTTAGCATGTGAAACTGGCAATTTAAGGCTCTCATTGCTAAAGTTGCAGACATATATACTTTCTTTCCCCATCTGTCTAATGCTCTGGAATCTCTGTCAGAGGGAACTAGATTCTTGGCTGATAAGGCCTTAACCCCTTTAGGTCCCTGAGAAATAGTTTCTGGGTCAGCGACAGGGCTTTTATACAGAAATTTGTGTGAGTCAGGGACTCTGTAGTATTTGTCAGGTTTAACTGGGGCTGGAGGTAAGGAATCAGGATTTAAGCTGGATTCAGTATACACATCATCCACAATATCTAACACTGGCGGAATAGCAAGGGGTCTGTGTTGAGGTAATAAAAGGAAGTCTCTGAGCCTTTTCTTGGATTCTGAGTAATCCTGGCCTTCCCAATGGAAATGCTCCCTCATGGTATGTAAGGTTTCCCCAAAGGAGTAGTCCTCAGGCGGAGAGGCTGATGGAATTGACTCCTCAGCATCAGAATCCTCATAAGGGGGTAAAGAATATCCTAGGTCTGAGGATGAATCTGAAGAGATGGACACCTTGTCGGATGAGTCATAGTCTGCATCCTGTCTAGGCCTTTTATCAGGAGGGGGATGGGACCCCCAGATCAGAGTGATTAGGTCTTCGGCCATTTTGAGCATTTGTTTCTTAGGCATGGAGGCCTGTCCTGGAGAATGCTGTATTTGTTTCTTTTTTTTTAAAGGAGGCTTAGACTTAGCAGAGGGTTTAATGCTTAACTGAGTAGGTCTGAAAACACCCTCTGAAGCTGTGGGTAGCTCAGCTACTCCGGATCCCTCTGAAGGGTTCGTTTTGGTAGGCTGAATAACTTGTGCGTCCGAAGGCCCAGCCATCTCCACGTGGGAGTCAGAGGCGGCCTGTGGTTCTACAGAAGCGGTCATCATGGGCTGCCAAGGCGCCTCACTGAAAACCAGAGAACCGGCGACTGGCCTAGAAGAGGCTTCGTCATCAGTTTTGGGCCTCGGATGCCTATCCTTGTCTTTTTGCTTTTTATGTATTCTGGTCGTTGGAAGTTCCGATGACATGGTATAATTGAAATTTCTACCAAAATAATGTCGGGAAAAATCAAACCGACGTTTAATAGTGCGCTTGTTAAACCTAGCACAGCACTCGGCTTTCCTGAAAACATTGGAGAACACTAAGATCTCTCTGAACACCATTATATTGGGTGACTTCAACTACCCAAACATAGACTGGGAGCATTACTCAAGCCCCAGCACCTTAGCCCAAAGGTTCCTGGAATTTATAAACTCAAATGCTATGGAACAACTAGTCACCACTCCCACAAGAGGGGAAAACATACTAGACCTGATCATTACCAACATGGGGACTCTATGCTCCATACCAGAAGTATATCCCTCATTGGTAAGATCAGACCATAAATTAATTTCACTGGATATCCACATCCCGACCCCACCCCAGCCCAGAAAACCACAGTGAAAAACTTCTCAAAAGCGAACTTCACACTTCTCAAAACTGAAGTGGAATCCTTCAAGGCCCCAGGGCCAGTGGAAACTACGGCCCAAACTGCAGAATCCTATATAAACGCATTCTACGGACATTTCCAGGAATGCATGGATCATGCTATCCCAAACAAAATCAAGACCCAATCATCCAAAGGCAGGCGTCCAGTCTGGTGGACCTCAGCTATAAATAAACTGTACAACAGAAGGAGGAAGCTACTACATGATAGAGCAAAATCCCTAAAAGGGAAGGCATCTCTGATCAGTACTAGCAAAAAATTACGATCCCTCGTAAAATCCTCCAAGGCCAGCTTCGAGAGAAAAATTGCACAGGACACTAAAGACAATCATAAGGCTTTTTTCAGTTATGTTAGGAACCTGGGATGCAACTCCCAGACTTGTTCTGAGTTGATTCTAAACGACAAAAAATACACTGAACCCACAGACATCGCCAATATCCTTGTAGACAGGTTCAGTGCAAACTTCTCCACCCCCTCCCCCCCAAAAGAGCAAGTATCTATCCCGGCAGAGTGCAGCCTCCCAAACATCTCTGATGCTCAGGTGAAGGCCACCCTCTCCAAAGCAAAAAACACTGCTTCCATGGGACCAGATGGCGTCCCGGGTTGCGTCCTGCATGAACTCCAAGAAGAACTAATCCCTCAAGTAAAACTGCTGTACAATCTCAGCCTCACTACAGGATGTGTGCCCAAAGAATGGTGTACAGCAACAGTGGTCCCACTCCACAAAGGTGGTGCCTCTGCGGACCCTGGAAACTATCGCCCCATAAGCCTGACTAGCCTAGTATGCAAGGCTATGGAGAGGATCATCATGGAACTCATAAACAAAGACATTGGGGACCTACAGACACTAGATCCTACCCAATTTGGCTTCGTCAAGGGCAGATCCTGCCTTTTGAACCTGGTCGACTTCTTCGAAACAGTCACCAAGGCCATAGATGAAGGGAAGGTAGTCCACGCAGCCTATCTGGACCTCGCAAAGGCATTTGACACAAAACCCCACTCGGGCATCATAGATAAGCTATCCAGCCTAAATATAAACCTCTATGTCACAAGATAGGTCGCAAACTGGCTCAAAGACAGAACCCACAGAGTCAGAGTTGCTGGAGCCATGTCAGACTCGAAACCAGTCACAAGTGGCGTCCCACAAGGTTCTGTCTTGGGACCTCTCTTGTTCGGTATTTACTTTTCTGAGGTACAGGCCAACGTGGGAGGACTATGGCTCACCAAGTTCGCAGATGACTGCAAACTGGGCGCCATAATCGACTCTCCAGCTGACACAAACATCCTTCAAAAAAGTCTCGCAGAGACGGATAACTGGTGCCAGAGCCATGGTCTAAAGCTAAATGCCAAAAAGTGTATAGTCATACCCTTTGGCAAAAACAATGTGCCCACAAATTACCACATAGGTGGTAACCCATTAAGTACAGAGAAAGTAATTAGGGATCTGGGGACCCAAGTTGATAGCAATCTCTCCTTTGACAACCACATTGCCAAAGTGGTTAGAAAGACCTTCTACATAGCCCACCTCATCATGAAAGGATTCACATCTTGATCAAGAGAGGTAATCGTGCCCCTTTATTCATCCGTCATCAGGCCTATCATAGAATACAATGCCCCCTTTGGGATGTACCTTACCCAACACCTGCAGCAATTAGAAAGACCCCAAAAGTACCTCACCAGGAGGATCAAGGGACTCAAACAGATGCCATATGCTGCTCGGTTAAAAAAACTCCAGCTCTACTCAGTTGCATACCGCCTACTTTGAGGCGATCTATGCCTGACATATAAAGCTATGTCCAACCCAGAATTAATGGACATGCTCCACCTCAGTAAATCTAAATCCCTTAGAGCCACGCGCTCGAGGGACTTGAACCTCAGCACAGAAATAAATAGAACATGCTGGAGGGACAGATTCATAACCCCGAGGCTCCCTTCACTCTGGAATAGAATTCCAACTCATGTTAGGCAGAGCACCTCACTGACACTCTTCAAGAAGAATCTTGATGAGTGGATGGGGGATCGTAGGTTTGTCCCAGGGATTACTTCCGTGTCACAGTTAGAGGCACAGTAAACTAAACTTTAAAAAGGGCACAGTATACTCAAATCAAGGGGTGGCGTAAGCCAAACACAATCGGGCTAGGCTTATAAATTCCCCAGGGCAGATAGCCTAGTATGAACCGACAACCAGTGACGTTGTGGTCTGGGCCTAGGCATGGGATACAATAAGAATGGAAATCCTTATGAGGTATTTGCTTCCCACAAGAAATACAGTTATTAACTTTTACTGACATCGGTCTGAGGCAAGAAAAAGTTTCCCCAACGGGGTACTTAGCTTTGTAGAAGACTTTGGTTCTGGATTCGGAATTAAAATCTCAGAAGACGGCCGATCGGCACTTGCGAACTGCTTTTGCTTCGGGCACCGCGTGGCAAGAAAGACTGAAGAAAATGGCGTCAGCTGCGTCTTATATACCCCTTTCGCGCTGACGTCAGGGAGGAGGTGACAGCAACCGACGCCGGACCAAGACTTTGGAACTCAGGCCGACTGGGGAACCGCCTGACGGCAGGATAACCCAAGTGTAATGACTGCAGCAGTGTAACACGATGAACATCTGTTCAGAATTCAAGTCATCAAACCAAAAAAAATGTTACATAGTATAAGCATGCAAGTCAAAAGCCCTGTGATTTTTCCAGGGGAACAAACGCCTTGTATTCCCTCTCCCATACTTAAAGCATCTTCAGTGTTCCAGAGCTTCAGGAAAAAAGGCAAGTAAGTTATTCCATCTTTCCCAAAATTAAGAAACACTGTCTTTGTTCAGTGTATCATTATCATACAGTAAAGTTCATTTTACTTTATTGGATCAGTTGTGAAGTAATATTGCTGAACCTTTGCTTGGTTGGTTGTAATCAATAAGGTGATGTTCATTTAACTCATTTTCCATGAGTTCAGGTTGACCCTATGAGAAAGTGCCAGTCATACCTCTCAACCATACCAAATTCGTCGGTTTTGAGGGCAAAATAATAGGGTGCCACAAATTCCCGAGTGGCCCCTTTAATTCCCAATTTTTATTTATTATTTTATATTTTTGTATTACAACTTTAAATTTATGGCTGATGTCACAATGCATCTCCAGCCTACAGGGGCATGCGTGAATGACATCTGCTTTGTTGGACTGTTATTTTGAACTGCTTG
Organism: Protopterus annectens; assembly: GCF_019279795.1. Classification (NCBI taxonomy): domain Eukaryota; kingdom Metazoa; phylum Chordata; order Ceratodontiformes; family Protopteridae; genus Protopterus; species Protopterus annectens. The sequence goes on from NC_056751.1 coordinate 599,579,924, forward strand.
GAGGGAATATAGCAGCATTGCAGCAATTGCCCAGCACCCGACTATATACTGCAGGTCAAGGCCTCCAGGTAAGAAGAAATAGAATTGTATGCTATTAAACAGAGTAACTGTGTTTACGGGATCAAATAGAGTAACTGTGTTTACGGGCTCAGCTTATTGCATATGTATTTTAGCAGCAGCCGCTAACAGCAGGAACTAGCTTATGGTATATGTATTTTAGCAGGAGGGAAATCTATTTTAAGCAGACCAGAGAGCTCATCAGTGCAGCTGGAACTGTTTATTCGTGTCTCCATTTGATCTCTGCATTAAGGCAGTTAACCAAGTGAATCTCCACAGTTTGATTGCTGCCAGTCCGCTCCGTGCTGCTTGATCTTTAAGGCAGATGTTCATCGTGCATACAGCTGCAGTCATAACAGATGGGTTTTCCTGCCATCAGGCGGGTCCTCGGTCGGCCGAATTCCAAAGTCTAGGTCCGGCGTCGGTTGTCGTCGCTTCTTCCCTGACGTCAGTGCGACAAGGGTATAAAAGAACCAGCCGACACCATTTTCTTCAGTCTTTCTTGCCGCGCGGTGCCTGAAGCAGAAGCAGTTTGCAAGTGCCGGTCGGCCAGCTCCTGAGATTACGAATATTTTGCAACCGAAGTCTTCTTGAAAGCTAAGTACCCCGTTGGGGAAACTTTTCTTGCCTCAGACCGATGTCAGACAAAGTTAATAATTGCATTTCATGTGGGAAGCAAATACCGCATAAGGATATTCATTCCCTCTGAATTCCTTGCTTAGGCCCAGACCACGACGTCTCGGCCTGTCGTTTTTGTGCTACATTCAACAGACGCACCATTAAGCGTCGGGCGGAGTTCGCCCGACACTATTTTGACAAAAAATTTAATTACATTATGTCGTCTGATACTCCGACTCCAGTTTTGGGTAAAAGACGCAAAGATAAGGACCGACATACGAGGTCCGCGGCTTCTACCGACACCATGCCAAAGCCGACTACAGGTGGTCCGGTTCTCAGTGAGGCGCCTACGCAGCCCCTGACTACCGACGATACTTCATTGGCGGTGTCTACTGTACCCAAGGTTGCAGGCTCTTCGGCCCACACCCCGACTACCGATACCGAAGTCACTCTTGGCGGTGAAACTCAGAGTTTAGACAGGTCTGCCACCTCTCAAGGTGTCTTCAGGCCTTCCTCTTCTTTTTCCATCAAGGCTTTCACTAAGTCTAAAGCAGCCATGCATGCTAAGAGACAAGCTCCACAGGGCCCTTCTCAAGGCCCCATGCCTAAAAAGCAGATGCTCAAAATGGCTGAGGATTTGATTACTCTTATCAGGGGTTCTCAACCCCCCCCCCCCCCCGGACAAAAGGCCCAGAGTGGAGGAAGAATCCCTCTCCTCGGACCAGGTCTCCATTATTTCAGAGCATTCTGATGACCAGCAACATTCATACTCCCCTTTTGAGGATTCTGATGCAGAGGAGTCCATTCCCTCTGTCTCCCCCCTGAGGATTACTCTTTTGGGGAAACCTTGCATACCTTGAGGGAACACTTCCACTGGGAAGGCCAAGAGTACTCAGACTCCAAGAAAAGGCTTAGGGATTTTCTCTTGCTCCCTCAGCACAGGCCTCTGGCTATACCTCCTGTCTTAGACATTCTAGATGATGTGTATTCGGAGGCCTGCCTTAACCCAGACTCTTTACCTCCAGCCCCAGTCAAGCCTGACAGGTATTACCGGGTTCCTGACTCACACCAATTCCTATACAAAAGCCATGCGGCTGACCCAGAAACTATCTCACAGGGCCCCAAGGGAATTAAGGCCTCCACTGCTAAAAATCCATTACCTTCAGAAAGAGATTCCAGAGCTTTAGAAAGGTGGGGGAAAAAGGTATACACCTCGGCCACCTTAACCATGAGGGCATTAAACTGCCAGTTCCATATGTTAAAGTACCAACAGTTTCTGTTATCACAGTTGAGAAGCAAAATGTCACAACCTGAACAACCAGACTTGAAGGAGTTGCAGGATTTGATGCATAGTGCAGAACAAGTGGGTAAACATACTTTGCAATGTGGTCTTGATGCTTTAGAGGCCTCATGTAGAGCTGCTGTTACAGGATCAGTCATACGTAGACATGCCTGGCTCAAAGAGCAAACCTTACCAGATCATGTCAAAGCTAAATTACTAGATGCCCCTCTGCAAAAAGATGTATTATTTGGTGTTAAAGCTGAGGAGGTATTAAAATGGAGGAAAAGGCTAAATCAATGCAAACAGTTAAAGATTTCCTACAGGTACAACCTCCACGTTTCAGTAGAAATTGGCCTTCCAAAAATTGGTCCTTTCCAGCCACGGACAGACCCCAAAGAGGTAGATACAGGCACCCAAGGGGCGGAGGGCAATCTCAATGATCGTTTAGAGGCAAACAATGGCAAGCTCCTGCACAAAGAGGTGGTGAGGATAGTTCACAGCCATTCAGAAAGCAGACCCAATGACTTTCCCCTTTGCCTGCCAAGCAAGGCTCAAATGGCAGCACCTTTAGGCGGAAAACTGGCATTATTTTCGAAAAATTGGCATATTGTCACAAAAGACAAATGGATCCTGGACATTATAAACAGAGGCTACAGATTCCATTTTCACACCCTTCCAAAAATGAGAGGCATGCCAAACCTGCCACACAATCAAAGGGCAGAGGCACAAAAACAAATTTCAGATCTCATGGACATGAAAGCTATTCAAGAGGTACCTACACAAGAACAAGGTCAAGGTTTTTACTCCAGACTATTCCTGGTACCAAGGAAGGGAAAAGATTGGAGACCTATTTTTGACCTATCCATCCTAAACACATTTTTACTCGTGCCAAAATTCAAGATGCTCACATTACAGCAGCTTCTTCCCATGCTGGGCAAGGAGTCTTGGCTGGTAACATTGGACCTCAAGGAGGCATACCTGCATGTCCCAATCAGACACGATTGCAGAAGATACCTCAGATTTCTTGCAGGTTCAACCCATTATCAATTCTCTGCATTGCCCTTTGGCTTATCTACTGCGCCCAGAGTATTCACAAAATGCCTGGTATCAGTAATTGCCTACTGCAGACTTCAAGGGATACAAATATACCCATATTTGGACGACTGCCTGATCCAAGCGGACAGCAAGCACATACTTCTGAAACATCTGGCTTTTGTAATAATGTTGTTGAATTCTCTGGGATACACAGTCAACAAAAAGAAATCAAGGCTAATACCCTCTCAAACAATAATTTTCCTGGGTGCCAACTTGGACACAAACACCCAGATGGCCGACCTCACGCCAGAGAAACAGGGGCAACTAACTCAATACTTCAGAAAACTAGCAAATTTCACCAGGCTGACTGCAAGGAAAATCCTGCAGGCTCTGGGATTCATGGCATCTTGCATCCTACTAATCCCATGTGCAAAGCTGCATATGAGGAAACTTCAATGGTACCTATGGTCTCAACACAGCCACAGTTTGGAAACAATAATACCACTGATTCCATGTCTTCAAAAGGAATTTCTGTGGTGGGCTCAAGCATGCCAAAGAAACACAGGTCTCCCATTCTGCAAGCCTCAAGCAAATCAAGTCATCACAACAGACGCCTCGGACTACGCCTGGGGGGCGCACATGACAGATCGGTGCATTCAGGGCAAATGGTCCCAAAAAGAAAAGCACCTACACATCAAACAAAAGGAAATGCTAGCAGTAATAAATGCTATTATAGCTTTCAAAGACCTTCTGCATCCAGGTCAACTATTGATAAGGACAGACAACACCACAGTAATGTGGTACATAAACAAACAGGGAGGAACCCATTCATACCCCCTATGCAGGCTGGCCATGTCTCTTTGGAACATGGCTCTGGAATTACAAATCGAACTTCAAGCACAGTACTTGCCAGGCAAGGAAAACACGCTGGCAGACAACCTAAGCAGAAATATGACAGATCCACACGAATGGAAGTTGCATCCTCAAGTTTTTACAGAGATAATTCAAGCATGGGGAAGGTCAGACATAGATCTCTTTGCCTCCCACAAAAATCACCAATTGGCAAAATTCTGCTCAAGGACTTTTCATCCACAGGCCTGGAGAGTGGACGTACTCTCTTTCAGTTGGACAACAATGACAGTTTATGCCTTTCCACCTCTTCCTTTGCTGCCCAAAGTTCTATTAAAACCAGAGCAGACAGACCAAAGATGATTCTCATTGCTCCAGACTTGCCAAGACAACACTGGTACCCACTCCTGAGGAGCCTGACACATTCCCCACCATGGACCCTACCTCTAATGCCTCTTCTTCTGACTCAGCACAGCTTCAAAACTCTTCACAGTCAGCTGAAAACACTCAATCTGGCCGCATGGAAGATTCCTTAACTTCACAACAGACCCTACTCTCCAAGGAGGTGCAGGATGTCATTTTGGAGGCCAGAAGGCCTTCTACTAGAAAAGCTTACTCCGCAAAATGGAAACGGTTTTGTGCCTGGAATGAGAAAAAGGGCCAGAATCCTGGAATACTGAATTTACCTCAAATATTACAGTATCTAGCTGAGATACTAAGCAGTGGACTTTCATTCTCCTCCATCAAAATCCATGCCTCAGCCATTTCTGCAGAATACAACACTGATCCTCCTTTATTCTCTCACCCCCTCTTAAGACTGTTCCTCAGAGGGGCTAAGAATATAAAACCCACAAGGAAACAACCAGTACCTGCTTGGGACCTCAATTTCATTCTAGAAAAACTGACCTTGCCTCCTTTTGAGCCAGCTGCCTCAACAGAATTGCAATATTTGTCCTGGAAAACGGCCTTCCTTCTGGCTATCACCTCAGCTCGCAGGGTATCGGAACTACAAGCCCTCATGGCTGTGCAGCCTTTCATCATTTTCCATCAGGACAGAGTTTCCTTATGAACCAACCCGTCCTTTATGCCAAAGGTGGTATCCAGGGTAGCTTTGAATCAGAATATCCACTTACCTACCTTTTACCCTAATCCTCAAAACAAAGGGGAGAGACTATTACATTCCTTGGACATCCACAAACAGCTGCGTTATTATTTGGACAGAACAAAGCCTTTCAGAAAATCAGAGCAACTCTTTGTGTCCTATGCTACGGGAGCTCAAGGGAAGCCAATTTCCAAACAGACAATCTCAAAATGGATAGCCCACTGCATACGTTTTTGTTACTCTTTTCATGGTAAAACTGTACCTGCAGGCATCAGATCTCACTCCACAAGTGCCACAGCTACCTCTTTAGCTTTCCTCAGAGGGGTTCCTACCAAAGATATTTTGGAAGCAGCCACTTGGAGTTCTGTGCATACCTTCTCCAAGCACTATCACCTACCATTATACTCCAAAACTAGAGCAGGCTTTGCCACTGCAGTCTTGCAGGGCATCCTGGCTCCTCCTAGTTCCACCTAGTGCCTACCACCCTTTTTTTTTTTTTTTAGCTTTGGGATTCTACCCATCTGTTATGACTGCAGCTGTATGCACGATGAACATAGTATAGTTTTGTACCTACCATAAATGTAGATGTTCGAGTGCTAATACAGCTGCAGTCCAGGTTTCCCTCCCTCCTTCCCCTCTTGGGACAGGCCTATTGGCTAACACCTCCTCATACAACCTGATTGGGGTATTCATTTATGGTGTATTTGCTTGCAACTACTGTTTTTTTGATTGTATTGCATTGCATTATTACATAAATTTATGTATTGCCTTCCTTCTGGGGGCACCTGACATCTGGGGCAAGAAAAACTGAAGAAAATGGCGTCGGCTGGTTCTTTTATACCCCTGTCGCACTGACATCAGGGAAGAAGCAACGACAACCGACGCCGGACCTAGACTTTGGAATTCGGCCGACCGAGGACCCGCCTGACGGCAGGAAAACCCATCTGTTATGACTGCAGCTGTATTAGCACTCGAACATCAACATTTATGGTAAGTACAAAACTGTACTTTATGCAAGTGAATATTTATATTTACTGCAGTTAAGCAAGTGAAACTGTTTATTTATGTCTCCGTTTGATCTCCATATTAAAGCAGTTAAGCAAGTGAATCTCCACAGTTTGATTAATGCCAGTCTCCTCCATGCAGAACTGTTTATTCCTATTCCCATTTGATCTTTAAGGCAGTTAAGCAAGTGAATCTCTAGTTATATTTACGGCAGTTAAGCAAGTGAATCTCTGTTTATATTTTACAGCAGTTAAGCAAGTGAATCTCTATATTTAAGCAAGTAAAGTGTGTGTGTGTGTGTGTGTGTGTGTGTGTGTGTGTGTGTGTGTGTGTGTGTGTGTGTGTGTGTGTGTGTTCATATTTACATTTTATTTGTGTCTCCGTTTGATCTTTAAGGCAAAGAATTCACTGACAACTGGAACACTAGTAAACACAGAAAAAACAGCAAACGAGAAGTAGTTCCAAAATTTACTGAAATACACAGACACATGTAAGGCTTTAAGCGCTTTTCGCAGTTTTGCCAACATGGTTATGGCTCAATGGGAACATGAATTTGTATTTAAGGACAGTACTACAACCAGTAATGTGATATATTACACTCGTTTTTTGGATGATATTTTCATCCTGTTCAAGGGTCTAGTCAATGAAGCCACTGACTTTGTCCATCACTTTAACAGTACAACTGAATTTCTTAGGTTCACGTCCACATTTGATACGGATGCCATATCCTACTTAGACCTGATGTTAGTTAAAAACAGATCACAACATTGTTTCCAAGCAAGTATTTACAGGAAGGCAACGTACTCGAATGATTTTCTTCATTTTTCGAGTTGCCATCCTTTTTATCAGAAACAATCAGTTGTGAAAGGTCAGTTAGTAAGAGCGGCACGTATAAACACTCAATTGTGTGACTTTCTTGCGGAATGTGATCGTCTTAAATCTATGTTCCTGAGCCGGGGGTACTCAGAGGACCTAATTATTAGGTTGATAGATGAGGTTACTATTAAAAGACATAACAAAGTTTACTCTCCAATTTTAACAGCTAAACTCCAGACAGATGTGGTTTTGGAGTTGGCAGGCGAGCCTGTTGATTTAGTAACCTTGCCAAGTATTAACAATAGGGCACCCACTGATAGTGATTCCTGTTTGAAATTTACAACCACCTTTTGTAGTGACAGTTACTTAGTAACAAGGTATATTGAAGAAAAACTGGGAACTTCTTAGGACATCCCCAGTTCTTTGGGATAAACTCGGGCATACATTCCATACGAGTTTTAGAAGGGGTAGGAATTAGAAGAACCACCTTGAGTTGGCGAATTCATACAGTATTAAATCAACTGGTATGGTTAAATGTGAGGCATGTAATTATTGCAAACACATGGTTACATCTAGTTCATTTGTGATCAACAACAAGGAATACAAGCTTAGATTTTAGTTTAATTTGTCAGTCTAAATTCATTGTCTACCTAGCTACATGTAAACACTGTTCTGCCTTTTATATTGGCAAAACAGAACGTAAACTGCGTGAGAGAGTTTATGAACATCTGTATGCGATCAACAAAGGCAAGTTAGACAATGCACTTGCGAAACACGTACATTTTTTTCCTAACCATACTTTTGCATTCATGGCTATAGACCAAATAGTTCCATCTATAAGAGGAAGCCCGCTGCCAATCCTTTTAGAAGAATTGGAATTGGCATGGCAAATCAGACTTGATGCATGCAAACCTCCTGGCTTGAACGATCTGTGTTCTATCAGTTGTATTTTGAAAAATAAAAGTCTTGGTAGATAGTATGTTCCATGCTACAAGATATTATGGTTTGGGCCATGTTTTTAAAAGGATTTGTTATGTGGGATTTTTACTCATTTGACGTTATTATAGTATTGTATCTCCTTATTATTGCTCAAGAATAGGTGATCCAACTAGTGTGTTACACTTATCACACTTTTTAATTTTTACTATCACTTTTATGTATCCTGTCTTTTCGAGAGGTTTTATGACAAGATACAACATGAAAGGTTACAATTGTGTAAAATGGTATTATTGTAGTGAGTTCAGGTTTATATGGTTTTACAACTTTAAGCTGTTTTCCTGTATAGTAATTATACTTGTGATGTAAGCAGTGATGTATTTTAAATTGTGGCGGTTTTATTTGCAAGGTCTTCTGAAGAAGTTTGCTTCAGTGCAAACGAAAAGCGCTTAAAGCCTTGTATGTGTCCGTGTATTTCAGTAAATTTTGGAACTACTTCTCGTTTTTTTTTTTTCTGTTTACTGATCTTTAAGGCAGTTAAGCAAGTGAATCTCTATTTATATGTCAGCAGCAAATTTGTTTTGTGTGTGTATAAAATGCTCCAGTTAACTAAACCTGGTGGTTAGTGTTAATCAGGCTCAAACCGTGTACCTTAGGTACAAGGAGGAAGAGCCTGAATTCCCTACCCATATCACCACTTGTGATTTTTGCGGTTCAGAGTTTGGCTCATATAACTTTTGGTCTGTTCTTCTTAAAATTTGTGGTTTTCTAGCAAGTCAGTGAGAACTGAATTCACTAAATGATGATAGCTGTTTAAGTTTCAGTCTTCCTATTTTTCAGGAATGGCATGGTAACAGAAAACGTCTTATTTTAGTAACTTTCCAAGATTATACAAGCAAAGTTTAAAATGTGTCCCTGTCTTTTTTGGCCTTTGTCCCCACCGCAGTAAATTTTGCCTTTTTTCAGATTTCTTGTGCTGCATAGTTCTTCAGGGGAGATAACTTTAGTGCTGCTTATGCCAAGCCGGTGTTGTTAGTAGTACAACAGGTAGAATACTTGCTTTTGAATCAGAAGGCTGTGGGTTATACTACCACAGTATGTAGATGGATTGCCGATACTGTAGTGTGTTGTACTTTTAAAGGGGGTGGATGCTGCAGTCCTGAGAATGTCCTCTTTGGCAGAGATACCTAGTAACTATGAACCTGTAATCAGTTTGACATCCATTCCCTATTTGCAGTATTACTAGTTTATCATTTTTTTTTTCAATATAACACAGACAGTCTATTCCTTACGGGCAACAGGCACTTTATTTGTAGATGAAACAATGAAATATAAAGTTGTTTGCTAGCAGAAACCTCTTCATTAGTTACAGATCTCTTTAATGTGAAATTATTTAGATGACTTACTTCTGCAGAGATTGTGCATATTTACTGATATTGGTGGATTGTAGAAGTGTGAGTATACTTTTATGATGGAAATGTTCTGGATTGGGCAGTTTTGTCATTATTGGTTCATGCATTTTGTTTCATTGCTTACTGAAAAAATGTTCAAAAAAAGAAGTTATGCACTCACCATAATGTTCCTTGTTTGTTGTCCATATCGCCTTCATTCTTACTGGTTTGGTTCGGAACCGATTCTCGGTTCCCACTCGGCCGCATACTAAAGCTTGAGGACTTCCACTGGCTTGTAGGTGTATCCCTATCCCATCATGCTCTAGTGAAGCTCCCCAGGTCTTGCTTGCTGATACCATTATGAACCCAAGGTAACATCAGTACCTATTATGAAAATAATGAAGAAGGCCAGCGACACACTTGCCAGAGAAAGAACCTCTTTGTTCTCTATTGTTCTCCAGGAGCCATAGGTAGGGGAAGGAGGGTGGGATGTAAGAATGAAGCCGAGATGGACAACAAACATGGAACATTATGGTGAGTATGTAACTTCTTTATGTTATGTTGTCCTATCTAACCTTCATTCTTACTGGTTCGGACAGCGTCCCTAGCACCATATTTCTTGGGTGGCTCACAGGATTATATTCTTCAGGATAGTGGACCCAAAGGAGGCCCTGTTCCTGGAGGCCAAATCTGCTTTGTAATGACTGATAAAGGTATGAGGCGTTGCCCAAGTCGCAGCAGCACAATTGCCTCACTCTAAAAACAGAAGATGTTCCCATGGCTCTTCTGGAATGGGCTTTGACTTTAAAGGGAAGAATCTTGTTATTGGATTCATATATAAAAGTGATACAATCTGAGCCATTTTGAGAGAGTGACCTTAAATATAGGGGCACCTTTCTATGCTTCTGAAAATGACATAAATAACTGATCAGATTTCCTGAAGTCCTTTGTTCTATGCAAGTAGAAACGTAATTGCATATGAACATCCAGTTAGTGAAGTTTATATTCTGCCTTGTTGCCATGATTTGGAAAGAAAACTGTTAACTCTATGGACTGATTTAGGTTAGATTCTGAACATACCTTTGGCAGGAAGGATGGGTTTATTCGAAGGGATACTCTGTCTTATGAAAAAGCATCTATGGTGGCTTGATCGATAAAGCTTGCAGCTTTGAAACTCTTCTACCAGAAGTGATGGCAATCAGCATAATAGTCTTCCACGTTAAAAATTTTTGATCACATAATGACGCAGGCTCAAAGGGAGGTAGCATCAAGCAAGACTGAACAAAGTTTAGGTCCCATGGTGGCAGGGGTATTTTTATGGGTGGTCTTAACAAGTTAGTACCATTCAGGAAGGCTTTTCATATTTTGTGAGACATCAAATTAGGGGTGAAATCACTTATATGGAAATTAGATATTGCTGCTAACTGTACACAAATGGTAGCTGCAGCTGTGCCTTCGTTAAATAGTTTTACCAGAAATTCAAGGATAGAATTTATAGGAGCAGAGAATGGATCAATGTGTCTAATCAGAGCTCAGGAAGAAAACCTCTTCCATTTACTGATATAAAACTTTCTTGCTGAAGCTTTATGAGAAGAGACCAAGATATGCTTGACTGAATGACGGAGGTTAGGAAGCCTGGCTATATTTGGAATCGGAGCAGCCAAGCTGTCAATTTTGGGGTTGGAAGACAAGGGTGGAGCATTCCGGATGAATGAGTCAGAAGGTCTGGAACTGGGTCCAGAACCCACGGCTCCTCCTGAAGATGAGGCCAAAGGAAGGGGAACCAAATCTGATGAGACCAATATTGTGCAATGAGAATTAGCCTGCTTCCCAACGAGTTGGATTTCTGGAGAACATTGGTATTAGTAGAAAGGAGGAAAGGCATACAGAAGTCCCAGGGGCCAATCGTGTACAAGTGCATCTCTTGGTGACTCCCCCAGAAGGGGGATTAGGGCATAATAGCTACTGCATTTGGCATTCATGGATGTGGCAAAAAGGTCGCAGCAAGGCTGGCCCCATTTGCGGAAGATCCTCTCCGCTACTTCTTGTTTTAGGGACCACTCGTGGGGCACGAGAATAGCACTGCTGAGTTTGTCTGCTATCATATTGGACCTCCCTGGGATGTGCATTGCTATTAGAAAGCGTTGGAAGGACATTGCCCATTGCCATAATCTGAGGGCTTCTCAGCAAAGGGGGTAAGACCTAGTCCCTCCTTGCTTGTTTATGTACCAGACAACTGATATGCCATCTGAATTGCAGTTGTTCCCAGCGGAAGAGTCCTGGAGTGCCTGCAATGTCAAAAGCACCGCCCTCATCTGTAGGATACTGATGTTCAAGTGGGCCTCGTGATCCTGCCAAGTGCTTTGAACTGTCCTGCCCAGATAATGCCCCCCCCCACCCTATCTGGGAGACATCCATGGTCACTGTGGCCACCGGCTGAGGGGAAAGAAAAGGCTGACCAGATGTTACTTGACTAGAGTAAAGCCACAAGCGAAGGTCCTTCTTGCAGGACTCTGTTAACAGAATCTGGTGAGACATGGGTAGTTCTTGTAACAAACACTGGGTGAATAGAAGCCACTGTAGAATTCTCATGTGTATGCATGCTAGCGGAACTAAAGTTATCATAGATGCCATGGTGCCCAAGACTTTCAAGATTGTTCTTGCCTGTACTTTTGTTTTGGAGAGAAGGTTGGAGATTTGCTGTCTCCGAACTAGAACTCTTTCTGGAAGAAGTTTTGCCTTCATGTTTATTGTATCTAGATCTGCTCCTATAAACATATGTTGCGATGGCAACAAGGCACATTTTTCATAATTTATTGTGATTCCCAGGTGAGAGCAGAGAGAAAGATTGGTGTCTCTTGATTCCAGTAGTAAATGCTTGATAGTGGCAGTTAGGAGCCAGTCATCTAGATACGGAAACACTTGGAATCCTAGAAGTCTCAGGTGAGCCATTACTGCTGCCATGCACTTGGTGAACACTCTGGGGGCTGTGGTGAGACCAAAGGGCAGAGCTTGAAACTGGTAATGACTGGCTCCCAGCCAGAAGTGCAGATGACTTCGGATGACCTGTCCATCTTTATGTGGTAGTACATATCCTGGAGGTCTATAGAACACATACATTTGTCTTTCCCCAAAAATGAAAGAATTGACTGCATTGTTACCATCCAGAACGTGGTCTTTTTTACTGAATTGTTTAATCTGCTGATATCCAAAATTGGTATCCAGTCCCCTGTTCTTTTTGGCACTAAAAAGAATCTTGAGTAAGTTCCGGATCCTATTTGGTCTGCAGGGACTCTCTGGATGATTCTTTTGTCTAGTAACTTTTGAATTTCTAGAGATGCTTGATCCCTCTGATTGGGTGGAATGTCTGGGATTTTCTTTATGTTTGGGACGGGAAGAGAAAATGGTATGGAGTATCCTCTGGATGTGATACCTTGTACCCACTTGTCTTTTGTTATTTCCAGCCAGGTTTGTAGGTGCAAAGATAAGCGACCCCTGACTGGCTCCAGAGTTGGACAGATGGGCCTCCCTTCAGGAGCGCTGAAAGGGCTGAATACGGAGACTCTCTGTCACCCTGGTTTTGTGGCCCCCATCTGCTGCGTGGACGGCGTCTTCCATTTGTACTACCCCTCTGCCCCTAGGGGAAGAGTCACCACGTGTGTCTGAAAAAACTATCTGGGATTTACGAAACCACATCTTCCCCCCTTTCTGGCCTTTTGGATAAGGCCTAGAAGGTATGGAAAAACTGACTCCTACAGCTGAGTGTGTCTTTCCTTCTTGTTCACACCTGGTTAGCATCTCCTTAACTTTTGGCCCGAACAAGGATGAGTCATCAAATGGGGCATTAGTAAAAGAAGATTTGAAAGATTCTGCAAAGTCGCATAAGTGCAGCCTGGAATGTCTCCTTAGGGAAATTCTTGAACCCCCTGCTCTGCTCGCTCCATCTGCTGCGTACGAACTGAGATTCATGGAGGAGTTGACCACAGTATTTAAGATGGAAAGATGAGAGGAAACCTTGTCTGCTACCCCTTCAGCTGCCGTACCTTGGAGAGTATCTCCTAGCTCCTTTAGGAGATCTCTTTGTAGCCTTGTAAAATGCGTCAGATAGTTCAGCGACTGGAGAGCAAAAGTCACTGAAGCAAAAGTGCACGTCCTGTATCTGTCCATCGTACGAGACTCCTTGTTCGGTGGTTGGACAGACGAGGATGTTTCAGAAATTCTTTTTTGGTGGCTGCTGCCAACACCATAGCATGTACAAGGACACCCTTGGACAGTAAGACTTTATCTGAAGGGGCTGTAATGAATGTATCTGTCCTCCTAGGGACAGACTCCATTGCAGATGGAACCGAGGATGTCAGAGTAGATGTCTGTCCCGAAGATACCAGGATGGTTCTTGGCAACGATGGTTCCACAACAGTCAGTTCCAAGTGTTCTGGTTCCGAGGTCCTGGGTCGGCTGGGAGGAGGAATCGATGTCGGTGGGATGTTCTTGGCTGGTTCCGAATCCCTGTGGGTTGGAGCTGAGAGAAGTTTACCCAGCCAGTGTCTTCAGAAGCCTACGTGCCACCCTATCCACATCATTGTCCATTAGACTCCTGGAGGACTTAGAGGAGAGGGTAGGAGACCTTACTGATTATAAGACAGGTGATCTCAAAACAGGAGTAACCGGCTCCAATTCTGGGGACTGGCTAATGAGTTCAAACTCCATCAGCACCATAAAGGTTGGAGCCGATGAAGTAGATTTTGTCGGTTCCAATGTAGTTGAAGCTGGAGATGCAATTTTGCTTAACTTTTTTGATGGCTCAGATTGCCCTGAAGAGGGCGAAGATCTTTTTGTCATTTTTTCTGATCTAGTTGAAGAAGATTTGACTGATGCTGAAGTGCCCAGACCTTCCTCTATAGCTTCCTAGAATGGGGATTTCAAAAGACCTTTCACGATCAACTTATTTTTTATGCTCTAACAGCACACTAGTGCTAAAAGAGTGACATATTGAGCATGTCTCCTGAAGATGTATTCCTCCCAAGCAGTAGACACATATAGTATGGGAATCAGTAATAGACATCTTCTGACTGCATTTGGTACATTTTTTGAAGCCCAGAGGCTTAGATTCTTTATGCTCCTTGGACATGATTCAGTCTCTGTACACACACACGCGCGTGCAAGAGCAGACAAATAAACTGCATTAACAACAATTTAACAATCTTACAATTTAACAGCCTAAGCTAAGGAAAAACTTAACACCCTAAACTAGGAATGATTATATATACATACAAAGACGAGCTTTCTTTCTTTTTTTTTTTTTTTTAAACTAGTAAACTAGGAGGGGAAAGACAAGATTAGGAAGCCCTCTAACTTAAATGGGCTAATGCTCCTTTCCTTTAAATAGTGAAGAAAAGCACTAATTATAAAACAAGAAGAAGAAGATGCCCTCTAACTAAAATGGGCAGTGACAGCCCTCTAACTTAAATGGTCTCATGATTTTCTTTAACAACAGTAAGTAATTTAACCTGGATAGGGGAAAAGCAAGGCCTTAATGGAAAATGACAACCTAAAGCAACAACACAGCAGCAAATTTTTTCAGTAAGAAAGAAAAAAAACACAAGAAGAATAACGCTAGCTCTTATTTAAAGTAGAACAGGAAAAATTACGATAATAGTGGTAAAAAAGTTGTTCACTTAGCCAGAGGCAAGATGGAAGCCTCCAATCTGTTTAGCGGTAAACAAGATCTGGAGGAGCTTCACTAGAGCATGATGGGATAGGGATACAGCCACGAGCCAGTGGAAGTCCTCGAGCTTTAATATGTGGCAGAGTCGGAACCAAGAATCGGTTCCAAACCCTACCAGTAAGAATGAAGGTGAGATAGGACAACATAGCATCAATAAATTTAAAATGCGCTCTAGCAAGTGTGAGGTATTATACAAGGAATATAATTTAATACAATCAGGAAGGTGTATCAAAGAGCACATGCATGTTTCGTGTGCAAGAGGCCTATGATTTGAAAACAGCTCATCGGTAACCTTTATCCAACACTGTCCAGATGCATTTTCTTTGAATGTGGATTTCAGTGCTATTTCAATGAATGTGAGTTTCAAGGGCAGAGAAGTTTTAATGCTAAGTCTATTTTCATTGTGAGACCATATTGCTTTGTTTATCAGATGTCTGTTAGTGTTTGTGCTATAAAATGTAAAATAAAAGTTTTAAATGAAATCCAAATAATCACTGTAGAAGTAAAGCAGTGTGCACATTAGTGTTTATGGTAAATGGAGTGAAATAGCCAAGTAATGGGACATTGGAATGGCTGATGGGAGAGGGCTATGTATGGGGGCCCCATTCAACCATAATTTTGTGAGGGGCGAAGGGCAGCAAATTCAAAGACAGCCCCGGGCAGCACAAACTCAAGCAACACTACTGATCAGTAGGCCATGGAGAATGACTTTTGGAGGTTCTTTCGGCTTTTCCCAGTTGGGGGTCGCTACAGTGGATCACCTGTCCGCTCATGATTAGCAGTGGAGTTTTACGGTGTTGGGTTGCCAGCCCGGTGCCCAACCTTCCACAGAAGGCACACACGCACACACTGATGCCTAGGGCCAATTTAGAGTGTCCAATCCACCTACAGCTTGTCTTTGGGATGTGGGAAGAAACCGGAGCACCCGGAGGAAACCCACACGACCACAGGGAGGAAATGCAGACTCTGCACAGAAGGCACCCCAGCCAAGGATCGAACCGGAGAACCTCTTGCTGTGAGCGGCAACACAAACCACTGCACTATCGTGGCCGCAATCTATAATATTCTTTTGCTAAGATAAGAATATTGGCTACCATTAAATGTCCTACTTTACCACAAAACCCACATACTTCTAGTCACCAAAAATAAAATCCTAAGGTTCATCATCTTCTCCCTTCCCAGGGAACATCATTGCTACACATTTAAAAAAAATGGTTACCAGTTACTACAGGATCTAGGCTCTGGGGCCATATTTTGATTCTGTTCTTCAGCTTGAATTTGAACGTTGGTATCACACAGTTTCATTGGAGTGAGTGGGGTTACCCAATTATGTATGTAAATTTTATGTTAATCAGCATCCAGATTTGTACCTATTTATCATGGGCCTTTGTCCAGATTTTTGATGTTTCCAGGTTGAAAGGTATGGTGCCGATGACATTTCTGTGTTCATTTGGAAGGGCTGCTTTACATCTTTGTAATCAAAGTTGCGTAAATCTTGTCCTGACTCCATAGCATAGAGGGATTAAGACCTAATTATCCCCCACACGATCTGTGTTCATCTAGCAGCACAGGCACTGGAGAGAGGCAACCTGGATCTCTGCATTGGTGACACCAGCAGGAATGCAGATGTACCACTTGTGGCGGTGTGTCTAGCAAGCCATCATTGCAGTGGTGCCTGATCTCTTTGATCAGTTGGCTATTAACATGGTGGATCAAATGTTCCATTGTGCTCTGCATCTAGGGAATGAATGAGTAAGTGGAGTGGCTGGGAGAGTAGGTCTGAATGGTCAGTAAGGTGACAGGGAAACAAAAAAAAAAAAAAAACGGTTTAACTCTCCAGAACTTGGTAACAGCACAGAAATCATTCTATCAACTGTTGGCAACAGCCATTTCTCTTACATTAGTATAGTTTAGTTAACTATAGTGTTACAAGATCTTCTGATAATATGTATTTGCAACGAGTTTTGTTTCCTTAACAAAATAATGCTTATGCATTGATGGGCACCTGATGCAGAAATTTTGTTCCTGCCTGCAACGTCAGTGACCAATGTTCAGTGATGATCCATGGTAACCGGAGGGCCACATACGGGGAGAGAGGGTTAGCACTGATCACTTAGTTAACTCCCCTTCCTGCCTGTGAGGGAAGTAAACTATATGGGCACAGTCACTGTACTGCTAGATCTTAATAGTAGTCTGCACAAAGGTGCAATGAGGTGTAGGAGTATGGCATAGGAAGCACAGTTGAGAATGCTTTAGTGTGTTTTCTTGTGGAGTAATGTAAATAGAAATTGTGGGATGGAGATCTTGTCATGTGCACATTACACCTTGTCTGTCAATGGGCTTTTTGGTTGTAATCTTTGTCCACGTGTAGCTACCGTGATCCCTCCAGCTATTCAGGTCACATACAGGATGGCCTGTAAAAGTCACTTTCCTTTGAGGAGGAAGCCAACAGATCAGTAGCAGGAAACAGTGTCTGTGGTGGTCGTATAACATTGCTCAGTCATAGACATACGGTGGGCAAAGATTAAAGCATAAATAAATATAAGAAAGGACTCCATAAATAAATATAAGAAAGGACTAAACAGCATGGTGAAAAGCAAATAAAAACTTTGATTGGTAAGTGCTTTCACACCCATTCAGTGCTTCATCAGACCATGTCATACAAAGTAACAGTACAGATATATATAATTGATAGAACAGATCAGTTAAAACAAACCACATGTATTCAGTACAGGCTTTAAAGATGTCACTTCATTCACACTATAGCCCTTATCAGCTTGTAGTATAATCATTCACCTTAACTCAGCTGTTACTGTCTTATTCTTAATGTCCCCCACTCTGAAATATTTGAGCATTAATTGTAAAACCATGAAATTGAAAGAATGTGAAGTACCATGTGTATTAACATGCTTAGCTAAATCATTGATGGTCTTACCCCCACGTATATCACAAATATGTTCCGGATCTGTTCTATGAGGGAATGATTTGTTTCCCTCACATAAAAACATGAGCAAACTGTGCAAGTCGCTTTGTATGCCATATCAGTACTGCCGCACTTAGCATGCGCCAATGCTATACACTGTTTCCTTGTAGTGGAATGAATGAAACAGTTCACAGGGGAAATGTAACTGCAGACATTACAAGAGCAACAGGGGAAAGTAAGCAACCATTCCGAAGGCTTATTCATATTAGGCTCACTCATAACAAATAAGTAATTTCAGTGACTTTTTGTCTTATCAGCTGTTAGAATCGGCCAACTCTTTTTAAAAATGTCACAGATCAAGTTGATGTTACTGGAGTAAGATAGCAGCATGCTAATATTATTAGGCTTAGTAACATGGGCTGGAGCAGGTGTTTCACAATTAATAGGACAAGAAGAAAAGTAAGGTTTCACTCTACTAGTTTTTCCTCTATAAACCTCTTGTATCGGGCCCTCTAATTCCTTCATAAAATAACCCCTATCAATGAAGTCACTGTGCAAGCTTGTAAGTGCATTATCTAAACTGTCATCATCATTATTCAATCTGGATGCCCTCATGCATTGACTCTTTAATACATTCCTATAGACATAGCCTGGATGCGTACTAGATCGATGCAGGGTACTATTTTTCCTGCATGACTTCCTGTAGCTGTTCGTCTTAAAATAAGCTTCCACAGTTCTTTTGATACTGACATCTAGAAAATCTATAACAGAAGATGAAAACTTCACAGTATACTGTAGAAATGAAGTCGTACTTTCAAGGTAATTCACAAATTCAGATAGCATCGTGGGTGAACTCACCCACAACAGAAAGATGTTGTCAACAAACGATTTGTAAAACGTAATTTACTGGGAAGACCGATTACCGGTTAACACTTGAGTCAATTCCCAGTGTGCTAACACCATGTTAGCGTAGCTTTTGGCACAAACCATGCCCATTGCCTCTCCCAACCTGTGCAGATAATATTTATCATCAAAAAGAAAGACTATTTTCCAGAACAAGCTCTAATAACATATTAATTAAGCTATCTGTTAGAGTCATCACTATTTTGAGGTAGAAAAAGCTTAATGAAATCAACCCCTGTATCATTCAGTATGACTGTGGACAGGGAACATGCATCCAACGTAACCATCAGGCAATCCTAAACCTTATCAAAGCCTTGTGAACATTCATATAGTGTCTGCAGGAACTGTTTAGTATCCTTAAGTAAGGTGGGTACTTTATTGAGCAGGGGTCTCAACATAAACCGAGAGCGGCTCAGTGAGCCATCCTCGGCCTGACACTATCAGCCACATGGGTGGTACTACTGGATCCATGTGTATCTTCCGCATGCCATATAATGTAGGAATAAGTGGATGTTCTACTCCCAAGAACTTGTAAAGATAAAATTAAAAAAGCTTACTCATCAAAAAATCATAAAACATCATGTACATGTTTGATTAATTTCTCTATTTCAAATTTAATTTCTGTATTCATATACAAGTATCAGAATCAGATAGCAACTCATTCATCCTATTCATGTAAAAACTTTTGCCCATAACTACAATACCTCCTCCCTTATCCGCTGGATGAATGTAAGTATTATTTTTTTTTAACTCTTTTCATATCAGCAAATTCTCTTCGAGTCAGATTAAAAAATTTTCCTGTACGGGTATCATGCAAACTATTCATCACTTCTGAGTCACATGTTTTTAAGAACACTTCAAGAGGTGGGTAAAGGGAGGGAACATAAGTATAATGTTACTTAAAAGTATACATTTTTGATTCATGAGGAAAGATGCATTTTAAGTTGGTATAAATGTTAAACCTCTCTCAGGGAGGGAGGCTTGGTTGTTACTTAATAGAGAAGACAAAATGTTCCAAATTAGAGATCCCTTGTCCAATCCCATGCTTTCTTGGCTCCAGTTCACTGTATTCCTTTTGCCAAAAGCTTCTGTAACTTCCTCCCTTGACTGTGCGACCACTCCAACCTGGAAGTGTCCATTTTCCTGACTGCTGTGGGCAAAGATTAAAGCATAAATAAATATATGAAAGGGCTAAACAGCATGATGAAAAGCAAATAAAAACTTTGATTGGTAAGTGCTTTCACAGACCATGTCATACAAAGTAACAGTAACTGGGAAAAGATACTGATGGACATGCGGCAGCAGAAGGTATCTTCCTACAGACATCAGGCAACACATTCTGCTGGTTAGTGTCTGTTGTGGTCTTGACTGACACAGTGGAAGCATTGACAGACGTGGTTGTATCCCCTTCAGATACCTCGCTGCTTCCATCTAAATCAAAAGAAGCATTGCTATTAAAACTCAACTAAACTGAAGCATTTCCTCTAGGTCAAGAAGAAAATGTTCCCGGCCTTAAAGTCCATATAATCTCACTCTGTCTTCCTCCTTTTCTGATTTTGTAGTCTAGCTTCTTACATTGAGATGTCGTTATACATCTCATCAAGAGCTAACAGGTGTACTTCTGAAGAATATTTGCTATTCTGCAGTTGTTATAAAGCATTAATTTCTCCAGAAAGTGAGTCCAAAGAACTCAATCAGGAGCTTCATATAACTGAAGCTCAGATCCAAATTTAACATTTGCCGTCGTCTCAGTAGATCGAAGTACAAATCCCCATAGGTAGGCATTTTAGGGATTTGCAGTACAACTTTAAAGTGCAAACATGCTTCTTGGTGTAAACATTGCCACTGCAACTGTTTAGGTTTATAAAGTTTATTCTGTAGTTATTTTAGTGAGGAGTAAACATTTCCATATCTATACCTTCCACTTCATATTGGTTCTCAATCTCTAACGAATTCAAAAGCAGCAAGGGGTTACCATCAATGTGCAGCATTCGACCAAACCGATCAGAATGCTGAGTAATAAATATACCCAAGCCATTAGGATTGAAATCCATTTCAAGATCAAAGCCTTCAGCCATACTCCATGCAAACACTAACAGAAGTCAGTAAATGGAAAGAAAAAAAAAATCCATGTGGATGAAGGTTAGTCCTGACACAAACAGCGAAAAAATATAAGGAAGGACTAAACAGCACAGCTAAAAGCAATTAAAAACTGTAATTGGTAGTATAAATGTTTTTCTCTCTTTGATCTTACTCCAGAAATGAACTAGCATTTGACTGTAAGTAGTTTGACTGAATTAAGCTGTCCTGGATATGATGAAACAAGCTCTGTTCATAGCTTCTTCTGAAGGACAATGAACTTTGCTTCTCAATGTCATCATTCATAATGCTGGTAAAGACTTCCAGGTGGTTGTATATTTGTATAATTGTGTAAGAGCATGTAAGCAAAATCACTGCTGGCCTTGCAGTAATGGCTACTTTTTTTTAAAATCCCTTCATCATATTAGAGTTAAAAAGGATTCTAAAAGATGCTCATGTATACTTCTCAACAGATAGTACTGATTTAAAAAAGGCAGTGAAGTATGACGTGCCTTCTATATTTTGCCCAACAGCGATGATTTGTTAGGCATGAATAAGTGTGAAAAGCTGATGCTTGCAGTATAGGAATTAATGTCTTTGCACCTTGAAGTTAAGTTTTGATGGTGTTTTATTATCTTTCCTTGATATGTTTTTCTAATTTTCTCAATGTTTTTCTGTTTTTTCACCCCCCTCCAATTGGGGTAAAAAAAAAAATAGGAGGAGTTAAATTTCTGTGAAGAACTGTTCCAGATATGTTTCTGTGGACACCAAGATGATGGCTTCATGGATCGGTGATTGTCCAACTTATTGTCTGTTGGCCTTTGGATGTGAACAGCTGGCCACAGAGAATCCTGTGCTTAGGAAAGACAGTATCTTTTGAGCAAACACACATTGATCAGTATATGCTTCTTACCGTGTAAGGATTCAACAGTTTGCTAAAAGAAAAATTTTGATTGTATATGGGCAGCAGTAAACAGGCTGAAAGGTTAAACATGACACTTTTGAATAAACATGTCCATTAATATTTGACGGGGCGTGTTTGTGTGCCTGTATTGTGTTCTTATTGTGTGCTGTATAATATGTATAATGCTTAATAAAGACTTAAACAAGTCTGATGTTTAACCAGACACCATAAGGTTTGTACTGTTACTATAAAGTCCTGGATAATCAGGCAGCATGTATGCACACAACAAAATTACTGTATATTCTTAATGGTATATTCCACCTCCCCGCCTTTTTTATACAAATGTTATCAATAATGTATCATTTAATGAGACATTTACTTATTACCTATATAGTTGCAATATAGTCGGCTTTACTTCTGTTCTACATTGTCAAAGATCTGTTCAGTATCTGTAAGACCCTACAGTGTGAAAGTGTATTTTAATTGATGTCCATATTTAGACTGTAGTAGAACTCTGGAACAGCTGTATTAGCTGTCCATCCAAATATATGGATAGCTGTATCAGCTATTCATATATCTTGCTGGTCTTTTGATTACTGTAGTGAATCTCAGTGTCTTAGTAGGCTTCTTGTATTTATTCCTGTTTCAAGTGTGGATTTAATGTAGGACAATTATTTTTTTTTTGCCCTAATATTTGTGAAGACAGTTCAGGTTGTTACTTCATGCAAGACTACTTTTTTCACCTTGCATAAGACTCTCTGGGCTAGCCATTTGTGCCCTATAGTGATATATTTTATGTTTCTTCTGCACAGCCAGTGGTCATAGGTTCATAGTTAATTACTAGCCTAACAACCTCAGGGGGGTGTTTTAAGCCTAGTCATGCATCCCAAGGTGAGAATCAAACTTTATACCTTGTGTCTCTGAGGTAAGCAACTTAACTATTATGCCAGCCACTGTATTACAACAAATTTGCACAAATGTATGTATATACTACATCTATACTGATGGATTGTTATTACGACAATATTATGAGAGGATTTCATAGGTAGTTACTAGGCTTGTAGTCCAGGGGACGATTGAGCAGCTTGGCACAAATTCCCACTTGCCCCCAAGCACTTTCTACTTAAGTGACTTGCTCAAGGTCGCACAGTAAGCAAATGAGGCTGGAGAGAATCAAATCCTGTACCACTTTTTGCCATCTGTCAGAGGGTTAAGTGGAATGCAGTGATGGGAATCCCTCTCTGAGTTTAAATGTTATTGAGGTTTTAATTACCTGATACTAGAGCCATAGTACAAGACCTTGGTTCAGCCGCTTGAATGTTTACAACATTTTCAGGCTGCAAATCCTTCTTAAGATTGCTTGAGTGTCACTGACTCCTCTCTGCACATTTTCCGCATACATGCAGTAGTGCTAACAGCTCTTTATTTGAATGCATCTTTTCTGCGCATTTCTAAATGGCATTGACCTATAGATAGTTAATCTTTTTTCTTGTAATATCACAGCTCATAAACCTTTCAGACTTGCATCTCTTTTATTATAGCTGTCATATTTACCTAACAGCATTCTAACATGTGCATGTACTATTCTCTCCGAAGTTTTACAAATCTTCTTTGTGTATAACTCCATTTCAAGGCTGTTTGAATTTTTACAAATCTTCTTTATGTATAACTACTCCATTCCAAGGCTGCCTCATACTCCAACAGTGTCTTAAGCAAACAAGCATAGTTATTGAAATGTTAGGTGTAAATTTTACAAGATGCTGTATAATAACCCCAGATCCCATTGATGCATGTTTATCTCCTAATTTTTGGTATTGAGCTATGACTCTAACATTCTCTGAAAGTGACTTCAGTGTCCCATAAACTTCAGACTTGTCACTCTTATTTTTAAGTTGTTTTTAATTAATTTAAAATAATGCTCTCTCATCCAATTCAAAAACTACATTAATTTTTGCCATATTTTTCTTAGTGTCAGGCCTCACACTAGTTACATAAGTAATTAAAGGCTTAGAAGGTATTATGAAATTGTGCTCTTTTAAATGTTTTCTGTGTTGATGACATGCCAAATGGAAGTCTCAAAAATGTATCTGTGATATTATGTTAAATATACTTAATTGGAGATTTCTTTTAGCTTTATTTAATAAAATAATTGCTTAGTATCTAATACAGAAAACAACATGGCATTTGGCATAGTTGAGACCACTTTGTGAACCACAAGTCATGATTAATCATCTTTCATTCGCTTTATTCATATATTATATATCTTTACAAAAGAGTGTCTTGGCCTGCTTGACATCCTTGACCATATTGTTTACCCATTCTGTTGGCTGTCTTTCTTTTGTATTTTTTTTTAATTTGGCTTTAAAACAATAAATAAATTAATTATAAAACAAACAAATAACTATTTGCATAGGTCCACAGCTGATCAATACATCAAAGTTAAACAAAACAGTTAATAGTTTTCAACCAAGTCTTTTTTAAGTTTAAGCCAAGATTTATAAGAATGTGTAATATTAGAAGTTCTCATCTTTATAGTATGCAGTTCATTACTGCAAACAATTTTTACCTTACTAATAAATTCAACACTAGATGGGGGTAACTTTACATCTGATGTTGTTAATCTTCATTCATCCTTGACTTTAGGCTACTTGGTTCCAATCCTTTGAGTCGGCTTGGCTGTTATACAGCTCGCACCAGCAAAAAACTCTTGAGCCAACACTCTACCCACAGTACCCCTCTCCATATTACCTCAGATGTCGTTTGCCTCTCTTGCTATTAGATCAGTCAGTCGTTCCTCTCGCAGCTAAGTGAAATTTCTTTATTTTTGCAAGTTTTTCTCATATCCTTTCTACTCTCTCTCCCTCTTTCTATATATATATATATATATATATATATATATATATCTATTATATTTAGTCTCTACCCACCTTTTTCTGATTGAGTTAATGCTTTTTCCACATACCTTATGGTATTCTCTCTACCATTGTTAGTAGCCCCCCCTCCTTTTCCTTCTCTACCTCATCAGGTAGCTCTCTCTCTCTCTCTCACTGTAGTTGGTATTTTTTCTCTTTACCAATCCTTGGTATTTCTTTCTACCATAATTGGTAGTTTTTTCCTTCTGTCCTTTTTTGCGTGTTTGTGTGATAGTGTTCCCGTCAGTTGACTTCTGTCCTTCTGTTCGTCAACATGGCTGATGAACCAAAAGGCAATTACATGGTTTAAACAGTGCCAGAATTGCAGAAGGAAACTGCCCATTCCCCCTGTGTTTGTCTGTGTGCAGCTCATTTGGACCAAGAATGTTTTGTCTGCTAGGCCTTTAGTAACAGGGCCTTGGTCAAACTTAAAAATAAATTAATATCGAAAGGTGTATTTAAGTTTTCTTTCAAAGAAGCCTTGTCCAAGACTGCTCCATCTCCATCTAAATCTGACCATAGTATGAAAAAATGTCACTCTGAGCCAATTTCTCCTTCAACACTGGTGGTGAAAAAGCATAAGCCTTCTGTCCCCTCCACATACAGAGAACCGAAGGCTAAGGTTTCGAGACTGTTGGAACGGGCAACCTCCTCAGCACCAGCTACTACTATGGCACCACAAATCTTGGTGCTGGTCTTGTCGACACCAACTTCTTTAGTTTCCCAGTTGGTGTTGACATCACCTTCTGCACCACAGCAGACATTATCCCATCCCTTGGTGCCAAAATCAGAAATGATGTACTTAACACAGGACAAGATATTTCCCTTCCATCGATCCCTTCATGGGGCAGCTTCCCGTTCCTTTTTTGGAAAGGCCATAATCCCACTCTGGATTATCTGCCTGTTCCTCCAGGAGTCTCACTGAAGTGGATGTTGGGAGCTTGGTGGATCAGCTCCTAGTGGCCAGGGGTCTTGATATTTCCTCCCAGTCCTCCTTCCCTTCTGGAATTGGAGCATTTTCTCCCAGGATTCCAGCAAATCTTCCTCCTCTAACCTCCTGTGAGGGCTTAGAGATTCCTACTCCAATCCCTGTGGTTCCAGCTGCTCTGGTACTGACAGCCCCATCCGCCTTTGGTGGCAGGATCTGCCCCTAACTTCTTCGGTTCCTTTGGAACCAGCAGACTCCCAGGGCAGTAGCTCTGTTTTCGGGCCTGAGGGTTTCAGATTGGCCCGGAATTTTTATTCGGGGTCATCTATAGCTCTGGGAACTTCAGCAGCTGTGGGCTTTTCCTCTGCTCCTGCTTCGGAGGTGGGTCTCTGAGTTGGGTGTGACCTCGGTTCCAAGGTTGTCTTTCTCAGTTCTGGGCTTCCATCCCTCTTTGGGGGGGGGCATGCCCTCCAGGTTATGGAGAGGGTTTTGCCCTTGGCCTCTGCAGGCTCTCAGCTGGCTCCTTCTCTGTCGAAGCTATATTCCCAGACTCCTCCTTGCACAGAGCTGCCTCCATGCCCAGGCAGTGAGCACCAAAGCTACAAGCTACCCCTGTACAGGGCCCCTCTTCTTTGGAGTCCTCCTCAGAGATGCCCGCTGAGGAGCCACCCCAAAAGAAGACATGCAAGAGGAAGCACTGATATTACCCAGAAAAATCTCACCGAAGACACGGACTTTGGTGATGGGGAAGGTTTCCCCCCAGTCACCCCCGGAAGACATCTCCTTCGAAGACTTCCTAGAGATCCTCAAACAGAAGGCTAACTGTGACAGCCCAAAGACTCAACATTTGAGGAATCCATATACTTGCAAGCTTTTGGTGCTCACCCATCTACTTCTTGGGTGACCAATCCCACTTACAATCTTATTAAATTGATCACGCAGTGGGCATGGAAGTCTCCTGATTCCACAGAGCTGATTTCTCAGAGACCAGACAAAATTTTGTCGGCCTCTCTAGATCACCAGCATTGGGCTAAAGGCTTAGCAGTAGATGCTATGGTGGTGGCAGCGGCAGTGATGAGAGTCCCACTGTTTATCCCCCTAATTGAGGGGTCTAGGATGATGGACAGATTTAGAAAGTGGGTGTACGCTTCATCAACCATTGCCCTAAGATCTGAATTTTATGGCACATTTCACTAGGCTCCAAAGTGATCTGATCAAGGAGTTGTTGGATACCCTCACAAGAGCTGTTTCTGAGAGATACAGGATAAAGTTGTCTCTCAACAAGCCACCTTGGAGTCTATTTCTAACTCGTCCATGAGGCTCATTACACATTTATTTTTTTTTTATTGATTTTACATTTGTTTACTGGGAAAGTCCGACTATACACATGTTCTTTTTCAGCGGAGAAAAGCTCACATTGAACATACAGAAATACCAAAAATATAGAGTATACAAAAATGAACACATTGAACATACAGAAATAGTGTAATACATAGTATGGAAAAGTGATGATACAAATTTAGGCTAACATAGTTATTACACATTAAAAGACAACTGAATAGGTTAAATTTGCAGGTTAGTGTCCAAATAAAAGCATTACAATGCAATAGAAACAAGTATGTCATAGCTTCAAGTGAATACTCATAATTACAACTGTTATCAAATTGTTCACAATGAGAAGTCAGCGATATTATTTTTCCACATCAGTGAGTTAGTACTGAGAGAATGATTATTTACAGAGTGACAGGAAAAGTAGGAAAAGGCAGTCAGAGGTGGTGAAGTTACAAGATAGGAGACAGAGAGACTAGTGTTAGTCAGGGGTAAAGCAAGGACACAGCAATTTGTTTAGGAGATGAGCTTTTAGAGTGTTTTTAAATTGTAATAGGGATGCAGTGTAGTTATGTTATCTGGAAGTATATTCCAGAGTTTTCCTGTATAATTTGAGAACAGGGAGTCTCCAGCTTGATTTTGGATACATTGATTTTTATGAGATGTTTGTTAGAGGAGCGCAAGGTTCTGTTTGTGGTATAGGGTTGAAGTAACGATTGTAATGCTGGTGTTTTCTCTGATTCATAGAGAATTTTATCGGCCATGGTTAACTGGAGTCGGGGGAGCTCTAACCAGCTAAGTTGCCTGAGTGCAAAGCAATGGTGGGTTCTGTATGGTAAGTTTGTAGCATATCTGGCTATTTTGTTATAACAGAATTCAAGTTTTTGTACCTCAAATTTATGTAGGTTAGTGAGTATAGAAACTGCATATAGCAGTGTGGAGATTAGGTGTGTTTGGGCAATCGCAGTTCTAGTGTTTGTAGTAATATAGTGTTTATTCCTATATAATGTTCCAAGTTTTTTATGTACTTTTAACACAGTTTGAGAAATATGAATGTAAAATTTAAGTTTGCAGTCAATTTCAACTCCTAGTAGTTTGGTGTGTGGGGATGGTGAGATGATGGTGTTATTAAGTGAAAAAAATGTTAAATGTGTTAATGGGAGAGACAAATTTAGTAGGATGGTGATCATAAGTTTGGATGTTATGTGATCCTATCTCGCCTACATTCTGAATGATGGGTTCGGAGCCGATCCCTCGGCTCCGACTCGGCACGCTTATGCCAAAGAGCGAAGTCTCTTACTGGCTGAGCTTACCATATCCCAGGATGCACCACTACCAGTCCCCCAGATCTCGTTTGCCGCTAACAAGTGAAGACGTGGTCTCGAGCTGGCTGAGTTAAGTAGTGATTATTTCACTAGTTTTTCTGTCAGGTTTTTCTTCATTCTCTACAAAAAGCTGTTTTAACAGCTATTCTTGTGTTTTGAGTGTGTTTGACAAAATTCACTTGGTGAATTCTTGTGTTGTGAGTGTGGACTAGGAGTACCTCTTGTCTGGAAAGGCCTTTCCCGGTCTTTTTATTTGTAGGTGACTTGGTTCTGTTTCAAATCATTTATATTTCTCTTCTTTAAAGAAGAACTAACTGAGAGAAATTATTACATTTACAGAGTTTGTGCTGTGTTTGACTAACTCAGAGTATTGCGAGTGATAACTGTAAGCCTATTCTAGGTGTGTCACCAGTGTTCTTTACAGTTACTTTCTGAAAATTTCTATAATGTCTCAGAATCCTAGGCCTTCGGGCTTCAAGAAATGTGTAAAATGTAGCTTCAAAATGTCCATCACGGACGATCACTCGCTATGTGTGTATTGCTTAGGGGCAAAGCATTTACAGGAATCATGTAGTGTATGTCACGCTTTTTCCTCAAGGGTCCTCCAGGAGAGGAAAAATAAATTAATTCTTAAGGGATTAATTAAACCTTCTTTCGAAGAAGCTTTGGCATCCTCTCCTTCTCCGGCCAAAAAGAAAAGGGCGTCGGCTCCGACCAGTCCGTCGGATCCGATCGCTAAGAAACAAAGGCAGGCCTCTCCTTCGGCTCCAAGGACTTCGGAGCCGAGGTCGGAACGGTCTGCCTCGATGCCACCAGTATCGACTCCTCTGGCTTCGGAGCCGATAGCTGGGGCATCGAGAGGCGGGTCATCTTCGTCGGCTCCACTGCTCTCGGAGCCGACAAAGGTTGCCCGCTCAGACACTTCCTCCTCGGCGCCGAAGTCCACCTCGGCACCGATGGAATCTGGTGTGTGTATTCCCTCGGCGCCGATACTCATCGAGTCGCCTCGGAGCCGGTCCCCTAGCCCTTTGGGGCCGTTGGAGAGGCCGTCTTGGACCCGTTCTGTTTCCTCTCGGTCTTCGAGGATGTCAGATTCTGATATAGACAGGGTGCTCCAAAGACTGTTCCAGTCCCCAGTCTTCCAAAATTTGTTTCGGTTCCGACCCAGTTGGCTTCGGAGCCGATGACCTTGGCCCACCCCATTGCCATTCCTCCTCCGACTGCTTGGCTCCGTCGAGCAGGTGCTGTTGGAGCCGATGGAGATCTCAGGGTCGGCTCCGACCCTTACTCCAACCCGGCCTTCGGGTCCGAGTTTGGTCTGTGACGTCTTGGCTGGACCCGGGGTGATGTTTGGGACCTATGCTTTCGGTTCCGAGCCTCCCCTCGGTGCTTCGCTCGGGTCTTCCGTCGACTATCACGGCTCCGGGATCGGACACTCCCAGGATTCTGGGGTCCGGCTTTGAGCCATGAGGAGTGCCTTGGCCAAGTCCTCTTCGCCATCTCCCGGCTTTACCGGCACCTTCCCTAGGCGTGGAGACTGGGTCTTTGGCAGTTCCCTGTCCGTAGTCAGCGGAGCCGGGGGCCTGAGGTTACCCCCAGTGGGGGTTCCCCTCCTCCTGAGGGTTCTTCTGAGCTGTCTTCGGAGGAACCCCCAAGGAAGAGATCGTGCAAGAGGAAGCACGTGGACTCCCCCGAGTCTATTACTTCAGACACTGATCTGGATGATGCAGAGGGGTCCCCGAAGTCATCCTCGGATGATGTCTCCTTTGCAGACATCTTAGAGATCCTCAAACAACGAGGCGGCTGGATATCCAAACCCCCCTCTACTGACGAGTCAGTGCTCCTCAAGGCCTTTGGGGCTCAGCCCTCCGCCTCCTGGGTGTCTCCGCCCTTCGACGAGCTTCTGGATTTAGTTTGTCGAGGCGTGGGACCATCCAGATACCGTGGAACCAGTCCCTTCTCGTCCAAATAAATTTTTGTCTGCTCCCTCCGAGAAGGAGTTCCTCACTAAAGGCGTGGCTGTAGATGCCATGGTGGTGGCATCTGCTACACAACAGGACGTGGCAGAGGCTTCAACGTCCATCCATCCTCCTAATAAGGAGTCTAGGAGTATGGACAGGTACGGGAAGCGCACCCTGACTTCAGCGGCCTTTACTTTAAGGTCTCTGAATTATTTGGCACATTTTACCAGGCTTCAGAGGGATCTGGTCAAGGAGTTGTCAGATTCCCTCTCGGGTAACCTACCTGAGCAGCTAGCCCAGTCGGTTAGCTCTCAGTTGGCTATCCTTACGTCAGTTTCTAACTCGTCCATGAGGCTCATTTCCTATGCGGCCGAAGGGGCGGATAGAGCGGCAGGCACAGGCGTGGCTCTACGGAGACAAGCCTGGCTCCGCTTGTGTCAGTTTGCGGAGGCCTTCAAGTCTTCCTTCGCCGACGCTCCCTTTGATGGGTCCTCCTTGTTTGGACCCAAGGTTAAAGACACCCTTACCCGCTGTGAGCAAGAGGGAAAAACTTTATCTGCCGTAGGTGCCCGTTATTCCACTCCCTTCGGCCTTACCCCAAGGCTAAAGGAGGGAAAATGTGGTTCCGCAAATCCCGTAAGTTTTTCTCCCAACAGCAGGAAGATTCCCCTTCCAGAGGCAGAGGACGGGGAAATTTTTCAGGGAGACGCCGTCCCAGAGGCGGCAGAGGGCCCCGCAATTCTGGAGACCGCGAGTCCTTTCGTGGCTCTTCAGCCTCCCACACGTCATGAGGGATTGCCCGGCTGTGCTGCTCCGGAGCCAGTCGGGTGTCGTTTGCCAAGCACCTAAAAGCCTGGGAGTCAATCACTCAGGACAGATGGGTGCTTCGGATCATTGCCGGAGGTTACACCATCCCATTCACATACTCCCCCACCGTCCAAAAGAATCCCGGACCCACCACCCAGTCAAAGGGAAATGGCAGCCGCAGAAGCTTTAAAGCTGCTAGAAAAAGGAGTCATCCAACCGGTCCCCACAGACCAGATCGGATCAGGAAATTACTCCAGGTTCTTTTAGTGCCAAAAGACAGGGGACCTGAGACCAATATTGGATCTCAGCAGACTGAACCAATCCGTCACGAAATCCAAATTCGAATGGTCACGTTACAATCCATTCTCCCATTGTTGGAGAAGGATGTTTGGATGTGCTCCATAGACCTCAAGGACGCCTATTATCACATACCGATACATCAGGCGTCCAGGAGGTATCTGCGCTTCAGCCTGGGAGTCAGTCATTACCAATTTTGCGCTCTGCCCTTTGGTCTCACCACAGCCCCAGGGTGTTCACCAAGTGTTTGGCAGTAGTGACGGCTCACCTGAGAAGTCTTGGATTCCAAGTGTTTCCCTATCTGGACGACTGGCTCCTGACTGCCACCACCAGGCATCTACTAATGGACAACCTCAAAGCCACCATCTCCTGGGTGTTACCCTGGGGATTACATTCAATTGGTCAAAGTCTGTCTTGCTGCCCTCTCACGCATAAAGTTCATAGGAGCAGAGATAGACTCAAGATTGATGCGTCTTTCTTCCTGCCGAAAGGATCCAAACTTTACAGGGCCAAGTTCAAGCTCTGATCTCGAGATCCAAAGCCCCAGCCAGGATGGTTCTACAAGTTCTAGGCTCAATGTCTGCCACGGTTCTTTTAGTCCCTCTGGCAAGATTGCACATGAGGATTCTTCAGTGGCTATTGTCAACGCAATGGTCCTTTCAGGATCTTCCCTCAATCATCACATCATGATTACGGATATATGCAAAGGGACCTTCGCTGGTGGCTTCAGACATCCAATTTGGATCAAGGAAACCCCTTTGTTCTTCCCTCTCCAGTGGTTACCCTGACGACAGATGCCTCCCAGATAGGGTGGGGGGGGCATTGTCTGGGCAGGCTAGTTCAGGGCTCCTGGCTTCCAGACGAAGCTCTTCTCCACATCAATGTGTTGGAGATGAGGGCTGTACTTCTATCCCTACAAGCCTTACACAAGTTTCTTCCTCAGGGCATCATCGCCATCCACACAGACAACATGTCGGTGGTTTGGTATCAGAACAAACAAGGAGGGACCAGATCATACCCCCTTTGCAGAGAGGCCATGAGAGTGTGGGAATGGGCTGTAGCTACCAACCGCTTCTTGGTAGCGACCGACATCCCGGGAAAGTCAAATATATTGGCAGACAAATTGAGCAGGACAATTCTCTCTCCTCACGAGTGGTCTCTAAACCACACAGTAGCAGCTCAGGTTTTCAGGAGATGGGGGACGCCGTGCTGCGACCTATTTGCAACTCCATTAAACACCAAGTGCCAAAGGTTCTTCTCCTTGATCCCACATCAGGGAGTACCAGCCATGGATGCTCTAGCACAACCTTGGCCAACAGGGCTACTTTATGCCTTTCCTCCAATTCCGCTTCTTCCCAGAGTTATTCAAAAGCCTCTCAACTGGGGTCTTCAATGATTCTGATTGCCCGTACTGGCCTCGTCAGGTATGGTTTCCCTACCTGAAGAAGCATGCAGTGGACGATCCGTGGACTTTAGACCTGATTCGGACTTGCTAATCCATCAGTCGGGACTTGACATCAGTCCCTTCAATCTTTGAAATTGACAGCTTGGCTCCTCCACTTCCGACTTTAGTTAGAAGGCACACTCTAGACCCGGAAGTTGTTCACATTTTATCTTCGGCCCACAAACCCACCACTAACAAATTGTACCTTAGTAAGTGGAAGAGGTTTGCTATCTGGGCTCAACTCAAGGGCTTAGACCCTATCACTGCTCCTGTCCCAGAGGTCTTAAAATTTTTAACATCCTTGTTTAATCAGGGATCTTCTGTCTCAACTATTAAAGTCCAACTAGCGGCTATCTCTAAATTCCACGAATCCATGGATCCTCCTTTGATGAGCAGCAGACTATGCAAAACTTTCATTAAAGGTGCGAGCCTATTAAGACCACCAATTTTTCATCCTGCACCTCCGTGGGATCTTGATTTGGTGCTTCGGCATTAACATCTCCCGCTTTGGAACCGGCTGCGACATGGGAGTTAAAATATCTGTCTTGGAAAACTGCCTTCTTAGTTGCAATTACTTGGCAAGAAGAGTTTGAGCTTCAAGCCCTGTCTATTAAGCCACCGTGCTTGATTTTCCACAAGGATAGAGTATCACTTAGGCCTAATCCATCCTTTGTCCCAAAGGTCTGTTCTAGTTTCTGCCTCCAACAATCTCTAGAGCTACCGGTTTTCTTCCCAAAATTCTCCAATGAAGCAGAATACACTCTTCATAAATTGGATGTTCACAGGCAGTTACGCTTCTATTTAGACAGGACTCAGCAACCGTAAGTCAGACCAGTTGTTTGTGTCCTTCTCAGATAATAAACTGGGCCAAACCATCACAAAAGCTACTATCTCAAAATGGATCAGAGATTGCATAACTCAGACTTATTCTTCTTGAATAAGCAACTTACAACATCTATCAAGGCTCATTCTACCAGAGCTATGGCTACTTCTATAGCTTTTCATTCCAAGCTCGCTATATCGAAATCTGTGCTGCGGCTACTTGGTCCAATCCGCACACTTTCATTTCACACTACAAATTGGATGTGGCATCTAGAGGACGAGCTTCATTTGGTTCCACGGTACTCAGGAGTGTTTTCCAGTGAGCCACCCAGGATTCAGGTGCTAGGGACGCTGTCCCATCATTCAGAATGTAGGTGAGATAGGATCACATAACATCTTTTAGTTATGTACTCACCATAACTTCAGATGTTTGGGATCCATCTACTACATTCCTAATACCCACCCTCCTTCCCCTGCCTTGGAGATCAGAAGAGATTGAACGGTTTTGAGTTCTACTGTTTTATCTTGTTTCATCTGACGATGTTATATAAGCAGGGTGTGCATGTGTGCATGTATGCGGACAAACTAGATCTGGGGGACTGGTAGTGGTGCATCCTGGGATATGGTAAGCTCAGCCAGTAAGAGACTTCGCTCTTTGGCATAAGCGTGCCGAGTCTGAGCCGAGGGATCGGCTCCGAACCCATCATTCAGAATGTAGGCGAGATGGATCCCAAACATCTGAAGTTATGGTGAGTACATAACTAAAAGTTTTGTTAGGGTTTAATATTAAATTAGAATTTGTGAGCCAAGATTCTACTGCAAGAAAGGATTCTTGTGCTAGTTTCTAGAGTTCCGGAAGTGAAGGAGCAGCACATATCACTGCTGAGTTGTCTACTTATTGAATGAGTGAGGCCTGTGGGATTGACAAATGGAGGTTGTGTGTAAATATTGAGAATAGAAGTGGGCCTAAGATGGAGCCTTGAGGGACACCTAGGGTTACTGGTAAGAGGGGTGATAGGGTGTGTTACCAAGAAACTGCTTGTTGACATCCAGTAAGGTAGTCCTGGAACCAAGAAAGAGTAACGTTACAAAAATTTAGATCAGAGAGGACATTTAGAAGTTTAGAATGAGAAACTATATCAAAGACTTTTGATAGGTCAAGGAAGATAGAAGATACATAGTTATTGTTCCTGTGCTAGATAACAGTGTTAGTAAATGACATTAGAGCTGTTGATGTTCTATGGTATGATCTAAAGCCATGTTGAGTGTCGGTTAGCAGTTTGTTGGTTTGCAGGTATTCAGTAACTTGCATATGAATGACCCTGTCAAGCATTTTAGACAGCGGTGATAATATTGCAGTTGGATGATAGTTGGTGAAATCAGTTGAAGAGCCACCTTTATGTAGGGGTATAATGTAAGAGGTTTTCCAAATGGGAGGGATCTGCTATTCTGCTATGGACCTATTGATTAGTATTGATATAGGATAGGCTTTTCCATTTGCTGCTATCTTTAGATACTCACCAGGTAAGTTGTCTGCAGCCATTGTAGTAGGTTTTAATTTTTTTTACAAGTTTTTTGATTGTGCCTTTGGATACTGGGTGCAGGGAGAAGGATGAGTTAATGTTGGGAGGGATACTGGGAGCTTTGCTGGTTGAGGGGGTTTGTTTGTTTGACAATGCTAAGATGGTGTCAGTAAAATATTTATTAAATTGAGGAGCGATA
The DNA here is from genome assembly GCF_019279795.1 of Protopterus annectens. NCBI lineage: Eukaryota > Metazoa > Chordata > Ceratodontiformes > Protopteridae > Protopterus > Protopterus annectens. The sequence continues at coordinate 599,615,096 of NC_056751.1, forward strand.
TTGTCTGAGGTATTAGTAGTGGTAGGAGGATGTGTGCTGACTTTACCTGGAAGAAATATATTATTTATAGCTGTCCAGAATTTTTGAGGATTATTATGGTGCTTAGTTTGGATTTCAGAATAGTAGTTTATTTTATCCTGTTTAATTTGTTTCTTTGCTTTATTTTGAAGTTCGCGGTAAGTTTGTAGGGTGGTTTGAGACCTGGTTTTATTCCACGTTGCCCAGGCCTTATCTATAGATCTAAGCAGGGATTGTGTTTCCTTAGTTAACCAAGGTGCGTAGTTAGGTTTAACACACATAAATCTGCTGGGGGCTAGGGAATTTAATATGTCAGTGACGGTAGAGTTGAAATATTCGATGACATCCTGTAGGGGAAGTTGTTTCAATGCTGACCAGTTACATTGTTTGAATATATTTAATAAATTGCTGGGGTTCAGTTGTTTTTTTGTTTCTTATTTGTATATATGTAATATGTTTGAATGGATTTGTTCTTTTTCTGATAGTCTCAGTGATCACTTCACAACTTTTACTATATGGGAGGCAGCCAGAGTAGGTATAGAGTGTTGGGATATTTGTTAAAATCCAGTCAAGAGTGGAGTGTTTGTTAGATGGTTTGTTAAACCTGGTGGGTGACTGGATGAGTTGGTTAAAGCTGTGCAGGTTAATGCACTTTTTGGGGTTAGGGAATTACAGTCTAACCAATCAGTGTTAAGGTTACTCATAATGATTGTTTCCTGAGGTAAGGATTTGCTGCAGTAATGTAATAAATTTTCTAGTGTCTGGATATTGTTCCCTGGTGGCATGTAGATGCTTATTATGTATATATGTTTCTTGGGGTTAATGTTTAATTTGGCAAATACAATACAAAATTCGGCACATGCAGCCAAAGGGACGACCAGGGCAGCGGGTTCAGGCATTGCCATAAGGCATCATGCCTGGATGCACTTATGTGAGTTGTCGGAGCCATTTAAGTCATCCTTCATCAGTGCTCTCTTTGACGGATTGTCTTCTTTTCAGCCCCAAAGTCAAAGAAACTCTAGCCAGGTGTGAGAAGGATGGAAAGACCCTATCTGCAGTGTGCATACGTTTTTCTGCTCCCCAACAGTTCTACTCAAGAAATCAGAGGAGCAGAAAGATGTGGTTCAAAAAGTCCTAAGGGCCTTTGCAGGATGCACGTGGTGGTGGCTCCCCTCAGGGCAGAGGGGGGGAGCTGCAGTGAAAGACGCCAACCCTCGTGGCAGAGGTGGCCTGCAAAGTCAGGGTTCCAGAGATTTTCTGTGGACAACCCTACCAGTGCTTCTGAAAGGAGGCCCAGTTGCTTACCTCTGGAAGCAGTCAGGGGAAGATTTTCACTGCACTCGACAGCCTGGCTACAAATAATATCCAATACCTGGGTGCAGAAGATTATTACCATATCCCCGTCAATCTTTTCCGAAGATCACACAGAAAACTGACCAATGTGCACCCAGTCAGAGGGACCAAGCAGCCTTAGAGATTCAGAAGCTGCTAGATATAAGAGGCTTCCAAGAAGTCCCACCAGACCAGATAGGATCCAGGTTTTACTCAAGGTTCTTTTTGATGCCAAAAAAAGATAGGGTACTTGAGACCAATTCTGAATCTCAGCCTTCTGAACAACTTTTGTTCAGCAAACAAAATTCCAGATGGTCACAATTCAGTCTTTATTTCCTTTTCTAGAGGAAAATGATTGGATATGCCCTATAGATCTTCAAGACACGTATTACCACACAAAAATGGACAAACGCTCCAGAAGGTTTCTCCACTTTTGGCTAGGAGTCAGTCATTTCCAGTTCAGAGTGCTGCCCTTTGGTCTCACCACAGCCCCTAGGGTGTTCACCAAGTGCATGGTGACAGTTACAGGTCACTTGAGACTGCACGGATTCCGAGTGTTTCCTTATCTAGACAAGTGGCTCATCACCGCTTCCACCAGGCATCTACTGCTGCAAGCCTTAAACTTCATTCTGCACCTGTTCACTCATCTGGGTATTACAGTGATTCAGGAATAATCCCAACTAACTCCCACTCAAGACCTAGAGGTCATAGGAGCCCATCTGAATACAGTGTCTTGTATAGCTTCCCTTCCTTTTCACAGACTGCAGAAGATAAAATCCCAAGTACAAGCCATTCTCTTCAGAGACAAAGTTCCCACTCTTCTAGTGCTCCAAACTTTAGGGTCCATGGCAGCGACCATTACCTTGGTACCTCTTTCAGGATTTCACATGAGGCTACTTCAATGTCTCTTGGTTTCCCACTAGTCCATCCTAACTCATCCAATGACGTACCCAATTCTGATCACCAGTCACTGCAAGAAGGACTTAGCCGGGTGGATGGAATCCGAGGAAATTCTTTTGGGCCATCCCTTAGTTCCCCTTTAACCCAAGGCCATTATGACCACAGATATGTCCCAGATGGGGTTGGGGGGGGGCATTATCTGGGAAGAACAGTCCAAGGCACTTGGTCCCCGATATAGGCCAATCTACATATCAATGTCCTGGAATTGTGGGCAGTGCTCATAGCATTACAAGCCTTTTAATCTGTCCTCCCTCTAGGAACAATTGCAATTCAATCAGACAACATTTCAGTGGTATGGTACATCAACAAACAGGGTGGAACCAAGTCTTATCCCCTGTGTTGGGAAGCACTCAGAGTGTGGCAACGGGCGATATCCTCCAACTGCTTTCTAATAGCAATGCTCATCCCGGGGAGCTCCTGCGTGATAGCGGAAAAACTGAGCAGATGCATTCTCCTGCCTCACGAGTGGTCTTTCAATCCCAGAGTGATAAATGAGATTTTCCATCGCTGGGGCCAGCCTTACTGTGACCTCTTTGCATCACCCATTAACAATAAATGCAGCAGCAAATTTAGCCCTAACTCCCCCTTAGGGGGAGTCCCCGAGAGACGCTGTTCTCGATTGGCCATCGTGTCTTCTCTATGCTCCCCCCCCCTTCCCTCTCATTCCCCTCTTTTTGAAGAAAGCTCACAGGTTGATAAGCAAAGTTATCCTCATTGCACCCTTCTGGTCCTGACAAGTCTTGTTCCCCTTACTATGCCCTCATCTAATTCACTGTCCATGGATTCTGGACCAAGATCCAGACCCGCTGTCTCGTCCGCAGGGACTGGTGCACCCCAACCTTCACAACCTCAAACTTACAGCTTGGTTCCTCCAATTCCACTAGTCACCAGGCAGAATAACTTACCTTTCCCAGTTCAAAATATTCTTCTGACTTTTGTCTTAGTCTTTGGTGCTTCCCCCCTTTGAACCAGCAGCAACTTGCCACTTAAAATTTCTATCATGGAAAAGTCTTTTTTTAATAGCAATTAATTGTGCCAGAAGAGTTTCTGAAATTCAAGCATTATGTTTGAAACCTCCATATCTGTTTTTTCATAAGGATAGAGTTTCACTAAGAACCAACCCTTCCTTTCTTCCTAAGGTGGTTTCAGAATCCAATATTAATCAAACTATTGCTTTGCCTGTTTTCTTCCCCGATTTTTCTAGCAAATGTGAATATTGCTTACATTTGCTGGATGTTCACAGAGAATTACATTTTTACTTCAGCAAGACTAAAGAATCTAGAAAATCGGACCAGTTATTTGTATTCTTTTCCAGTCCAACTCTGGGAAAATCTGTCTCAAAAGTTACTTTGTCTAAATGGCTAAGAGATTGTGTTACCTTCATTTACAATCACAACAGCCTCAAGTTACCTGTGCCTGTGAAAGCGCATTCCACCAGATCAATAGCCACGTCAGCTGTTTTCCACTCCAAGGCTTCCAGGGATGAAATATGCGCAGCTGCAACATGGGCTACTCCACGTACTTTTATCACTCATTCCAAATTAGATTATGGTCTCCAGGCGAAGAGCATCCTTTGGCTCTATGGTTCTCAGAAATATCCTTCCATAAGGCCACCCAGGACCTAAAGTAGCAAAGGTCAAGGATGAATGAAGATTGACAATATCAGATAAAGAAGTTATGTACTCACCATAACGTTCCATCTGTGTTGTTGATCTTCATTTATCCTTGACACCCCACCCTCCTTCCCCCCCTGTAGACTTCATGGAGGATCGGATGCTTGTCCTGGAAACTTGCTAGGTTTGACCTTGGACATGGCTTCTTTTTATTGTTACAAATTCCTCTGTCTTACTATATGGTTGCAAACTTGATCTGTGGTAATATGGAGAAGGGTATTGTGGGTAGAGTCTTAGCTCGAGAGTTTTTGTCTGGCACAAACTGTATAATGCCGAACCGGTTCCAAGGATCAGAACGAGTACACAAAGGTCAAGGATGAATGAAGATCGACAACACAGATGGAATGTTATGGTGAGTATATAACTTCTTTTTTTTTCAATTTTTAGTACAGCTATTACTTTCCTGGCTATAGCAAGAGTAGACCAAAGAAAAGGCACTTGGGTTTTTGGAATTATCTCAGGAATCAGAGCATTAAATAAAACTAAAGATTTAGAAATGTTATATCTGACCATAGAGCTTGAATAAAGTTATTAATTTATTTTCAAAAAGGGGAGATGACTTCACATTCATGTACCATATGCTTCCAATTTGCTATTATTTCAGAATCACATCTCCAGCATTTAATTCAATTTGGTTTATAAATAATTGTAATTTTGTTAGGAGTGACAAAAGCTCTGTGTAAAAATTTCCAACTGAAAATTTTCCAGTATAATAAAGATCTAGTTTTATCTGTAGATTTTAATATTAATTTCTTGTATTCTTCAGAGAAGTTTTCATTATTAATGTTTGAGTAGTAGTTCAAACAGGAATTGTCTAAATATGTGCAATCTAACTTAAGAATTTTATACATTTGTGACAAATATTTATTTTTCATTGCATTATTATTGATATTTATTAAGAATTCCAATAATTTGGGGAACAATTTCTTTTCTAGGTTAAATATTGTATTTACCCCCATGTTCACAAGGTCTCTAAATATTTGTAAAATTAACCATAAATTTTCAACAGTATGCATGTATATATATATATATATATATATATATATATATATATATATATATATATATATATATATATATATATATATAGTTCTCCTTCATATTATTGGATTTCTGTAAACTCGAAAGTCATAAACTCAAAACCATAATCTCGAATTTAGAGCAACTCGAGCATATGAAAGGGACAAAAAAAAAATGTATACCTTTCAAATGTTTTCGCAGGGGAGTGAAGCCCCCTTGCACCCCCCACACCCCCCCTACTTAAATATACCTACTCCAAGATCGCACTATAGTGAAGGAAAGGGAAATCTCCCATTCCGCACTATACGCGTAAGCGCAAAATGGAACATTTTCCATTCCTCCGCTATAGTGCAGTCACGGAACATTCACATTTAAGCTGCTAGGGTACAGGGGGACCTGGCCCCCTGCAGTAAGGTAAGTTAACTTTTTCTTTTTTTAAACCTAAGGCTCCCATTCATAATTTCGAGTGAATGGAAGTTCGAGATTCTGGTCACGAGATTATGAATTTCGAGCTTCCATCCATTTGATCTTAGTACAGTTAAAAATTAATGCCAATAAAATAAATTACTTTGTTGTTTGTTGTTTCAGTATTAGCATTTTGTTGACTTATGAGTTTCTAAGCAGTTATTTGTATATGCAATTGAAAACGTAGAAAGTATTAAGTCTTTAATACAATGGTTAGAATTTGTGAACTTTTGGAAAGAGGAAATAGTGCTATTTCAATATGGAATTTACCCAAAAATCTTTTAATAACCAGATAAAACTGTTAGGTATTTTTTATTTATGACTTGTGATATATTTATTTGCTAATAATATTTCTTGATGTATTTGTTTCCATTTTGAATCATAAGATGAATTTATCCACAATGCTATAACTTTTACAATTGTTGAAGTAGCATGCAGTTGAATATCAAGGAATCCTGTTCTACCATTATCCCAACCTGTTCTGTGCCAATCAAAGGAAACTCTTGGTTTATTAGGATGCCAAAAATATAAGTTGAATATTATTTATCATCTTCATCATTTTTTGGCAGAGATAGTACTAAAGGTTGTAAGACAAACACTATTTTAGGGAGAATTACCATCTTAATAAGCAGTAATTGTTCTTCCATGGTAAAGAAGAATTTGTTCCAATTTGTGACTAAACTTTAAATGTTATCAATAACCTGTTGAAAGTTTGTATAATTTCTTTACTATTAGACATAATGGTTATACCAAGGTATTTCATTTGATTGCTATTCCAATTGAAGTTGGAACATTTTTGTATGATTTTTAAATTTTTTTATTAATTAATAATCTACTTGTTTTATCTCGTGGTAGTGGTGCTGCGGTAGCATTGTCGCCTCACAGCAAGACGTCGCATTTGATTCTCAGCTAGAGCATCTTCTGTGTGGAGGCATGCGTGAATGGGCATGTCTTCATTGAAGGTTGTGCGTCAAGGCTGGTAACTCGGCATGCAAAAATCCACTACCAAACATTAGCGGACCGGAGTTCCGCTGTGGCGACCCCTAACCAGGATAAGCCGAAAGACACAACAAATAATCTACTTGTTTTATTATGATTAAATCTTAAGGTTGGGATTTCTTCAAACTGATTCATATAACTAATTATGTATACTAATGAATTTTCTAAATTTCCTACTGTTAATAAAATGTCATCAGCAAAGTTGAATCTTTCGATGTTCTTTGTGTTTCACTGCTGCAGTCATCATACTTGGGTTATCCTTTTCCCTTTTCTTCAGCTTTGGGGATCAACCCAAGTGTGATGACTGCCACAGTGAAACACGAAGAACATAGTACAGTTGTGTACATTTACCATAAATGTAGATGTTCGAGTGTATTCACTGTTGCAGTCCTAGTTTCCTACCCTCCACCCCCCTTGTCTCTCTCTCTCTCTCTCTCGCTTCCTCTCTCCTTACAGGGAATTTTTGGTATTTACTTTCTACTGGTGGTATTCTTCCACCATAACATAGCTCCCTATTTGGTGGCTCCTGACAGTTGGGGCAAGAAAAACTGATGTAATGCCATTGACTGCCTGATTTTATACCACTGACGACCTGACGTCAGTCCTGGAGCAACAACAACCAACGCAGAAATACTAAACCTCTGGCATTCGGGCCGACTGAGGGCTAGAACCTGGCAGGATAACCCAAGTGTGATGACTGCAACAGTGAATACACTCAAACATCTACATTTATGGTAAGTGTACACAACTGTACTTTCTAAATCTTTTATTTTGATAGTATTAATGTTCTTATTGGATCTAATACTATTAGCAAAGGGTTCTGTTGCTAATGCAAAAAGTAAAGGTGATAATGGACAGCCTTGTTTTGTACCTTTTAGTAATTTAAAGGAATTAGAAAAGAACCTATTTTAACCAGAAGAGTTATTGTATAACTTAGAAATTAATGCAATTAGCCTAGGTGAGAAATTTAAGTGATTTTAAACAAGTACGACCAATTAACTGAGTCAAAAGCCTTATCCAAATCGAGACCAATGATAGAAAGTTCTTTTTTATTTTTATTTGCATGGTCTATTAATGTATGTATTCTTATAATATTATCCTGTACTTGTCTAGTTAAAATAAACCCCAGTATGATAATTTCTAATTAGTTTAGGTATAGGTTCAAAGGTAGGTACTAGGCTATCTGCCCGAAGGCATTTATAAGCCTAGCCAGAATGTGTTGGCTTTCACCGCCCCCTTAGATTAGTTCCCTGTGCCTCTGTCCAGCAAAGCCACTGAAGTGATCCCCGGGGTAAACTTTCTGTTTCCCATCCACTCATCAAGGTTTCTCTTGAAGAGTGTTAGTGAGGAGCTCTGCCTAATGTAGATTGGAATCTTGCTCCAAAGCATGGGAAGTTTCTGGGAAAGGAATCTATCCCTCCAGCACATCCTATTTATTGTTGTGGTGAGGTTTAGATCCCTAGAGCGTGTGGCTCGAAAGGATATGGTTTTCTTTAGGTGGAGCATGTCCATCAATTCTGGGTTGGACATGGCCTTGTGTGTCAGGCAGAGATCACCTCTGAGTAGGCGGTATACAACCGAGTACAGCTGGAGTTTCTTCAGTCGAGCTGCATAGTGCATCTCTTTGAGGCCAGTGATCCTCTTGGTGAGGTACTTCTGTGGTCTTTCCAGCTGTTGCAGGTGTCTTTTAAGGTACATCCCAAATGGGGCGTTGCACTCTATGATGAGTCTAATGAGTGATGAGTAGAGGGGCACAATGACCTCTTTTGATCTCTTTTGATCTGTATGCGTACCCTTTTGTGATTAGGTGGGCCACATAGAAGGATTTTCTAACCACTTTGGCAATGTGATTATTAAAGTAGAGATTACGATCTACTTGGGTCCCCAGATCCCTTATTACATCTTCCATATTTAGGGGACTACCACCTGTGTGGTAGTTTGTGGGTACTTTGTTTTTTCCAAAGGGGATGACTATGCACTTTTGGCATTTAGCTTGAGGCCATGATTTTGACACCAGGTATCCATCTCAGTGAGACCCTTGTGGAGGATGTCTGTGTCAGCCGGAGAGTCAAGTATAGCTCCTAGTTTGCAGTTGTCTGCGAACTTGGTCAGCCATAGTCCTCCTATGCTTGCCTGTACCTCTGAGAAGTATATGCCGAACAGGAGGAGTTCTAGGACTGAGCCCTGGGGAACACCACTTGTAACCGCTTTAGAGTCGGACCTACCTCCTGCAACTCTCACCATGTGGGTTCTGTCCATGAGCCAGTTGGCAACCCTTCTTGTGACGTAGGGGTTTATGTTCAGGCTGGTGAGCTTGTCTATAATACCAGAATGGGGAATGGTGTCGAAGGCCTTTGCGAGGTCTAGGTAGGCTGTGTGTACCACCCGTGTGTAACTGTCTCAAAGAAGCCCACCAGGTTTAGGAGGTATGATCTGCCCTTAACAAAGCCAAACTGGGTAGGGTCCAGTGTTTGGAGGTTCCCAATGTCTCTGTTAATGAGTTCCATGATGATGCGCTCCATAGCCTTGCAGTCCAAGCTAGTCAGGCTTATAGGGCGATAGTTCCCGGGGTCTGTTGTGGCTCCACCTTTGTGGAGTGGAATAACTGTTGCTGTGCGCCACTCTATGGGTATGTAGCCTGTGGAGAGGCTGAGTTTGAACAGTGTGTTTAGATGAGTCTATATTGTATTCCCGAAAGTCGACAATGTCGAGTCTGACATTGTCGACATGAGAATATCAAATGCTCAGAATCTCGTGCATGTAAACAGAAATCTCCTTAAGGGGAGATTTCCGTTTACTGCAATGTAGTGCAGTCTCAGAGTTGGTATATTTAAGTAGCGGGGGGGGTGGGAGGCTTGCCCCCTTCTTAAACCCATTAGGGTACTTTTTTCTTTTTTGTTTTTTTTCTTTTTATAAGGTCGACGTTTGACGACATCAGCCATATGGTGTCAACCATATGTTGTTAGTTGTTTTCAACCGTTGATCTTATAATATAGACCCGTTTAGGTGAGGGATTAGTTCGTCTCTGAGCTTGTGTATGACACAGCCTGAGACACCGTCCGGTCCCATTGATGCTGTGTTTTTGGCTTTGGAGAGAGCTGTTTTAACCTGATTGTCTGTGATTTCAGGGGCTGTACATTCTTTTGGTATGGTTATGGTTCCTTTTGGGGATGAGAGGGGGCGAAGTTTGCACTGCACCTGTCTGCCAGGATGTTGGTGATATCAATCGGTTCAGTGTATTTTGTGCCATTCTGCACTAACACTGAGCAGATCTGAGCATTGCCACTTAGATTCTTGACATAGCTAAAGAATACCTTATGGTTATCTTTAGAGTCCTTGGCAATTTTTCTTTCGAAGCTCGCATTGGATGATTTTATGAGGGTTCGTAGTTTCTTGCTGATACTGTTCAGGGATGTCTTCCCTTCTTGGGATTTTATTCTTTTCTTAGTTTCCTCCTATTGTATAGCTTGTTTATGGCAGGGTCCAGCAGACTGGTTTCCTTTTCTTAGAGGAATGAGTCTTGGTTTTTCTTGGGATAGCACAAGCCATGCATTCTTGTAGGTGCCTGTAGAATGCATTAGCAAAGGATTTTGCAGCTTGGACAGCGTTATCCTTTAGCATGGGGGTTTGAAACTTTTCACCTCTGTCTTAAGTAACGAGAAGTTTGCTTTTGAAAAGTTTTTCACAGTGGTTTCCATGTCCGGGAGTGGGGGCGGAATGTGGATATCCAGAGTGAATTGTTTATGGTCAGATCTAACCAGCGAGGGGTTGACCTCCAGTGTGGAACACCGGTCTCCCATGTTGGTGATGACCAGGTCCAATATGTTGTCACCTCTGGTGGGAGTGTTGACCAGTTAATCCAGGGCATTTGAGTTTATAAATTGTAGGAAATGTTGGGCAAGGGAGTTAGTACTTGAATAGTTCTCCCATTTAATGTTTGGGTAATTGAAATCACCCAATATTAGGGTGTTTGGTAGGACCTTTATGTTTCCCAGTGTTTCCAGAAACACAGAGTGGGGGTCCTGGGACATGGTGGGTGATCTGTAGCAAGCTACAATTTGAATTGCAGTTTTGCCCATTGTTAGTTGCATGTGGATGATCTCTGAAGCATTGTGCTGTGCCACTAACCTGGAGGTGTGGGTATCCTTGATGAATATGGATACTTCCCCGCCTTTTGTATTTCAGTCTGGGTTCTGTGGCCTAAATATATGGTATGAGTTGTAGTCTGATAGTGCTGGGGTGCTCTCTGGAACCTTAAACCAAGTTTCTGTTACTGCACATATATCGATATTCTCCATACTGAGGAGTGCTTTGAGTGCGTGCATTTTGAGGTTTAGACTTCTGGCATTGAGTAGCATTACCCTCAGTTTTTTGTTACTTGTGCTATTTATGGCGGTGGGTTTGTCTTTTGAGCCTTGCCTAAAAAAGGCACTATGGGGGTGGCAAGAGCCTTGGCCAGTATTCGAAAGCCTAAGGGTGACAGGTGCAAGTCATCTCTAGCGAAGCAGCATGGCTTGTTGAGCATGTCATCCCAGGCAGTGTAAGTAGTTTAATTCTGTTAGCTAAAATGGACACGAACGTCTTATAGTCCACATTAAAAATGAAATGGGTCTGTATGAGGAACACTTTGTAGAATCTTTATCTTGTTTTAAAATAGGTGATATAAGGGAATATTTATATGATGGGGGGACTTCAGTAGTAGTTTTTATTTCTCTATAGACCTTATCTAATATTTTAACTGTATCATTTGGTAGTATTTTATATAGTTCTGGTGTAAGACCACCTAAGCCCGGTGCCTTATTTTTTAACCTTTTTATTTGATCTTTTATTTCTGTTAAAGTGAATGGCCTATCAATTGTTATTTGTTCACTTGTTAATTTATTATTTATGTTTTCCCTTAAAAAAGTTTCAACTATATCATCATCTAGGTTATTTCTATTATTATTTATATTTTCATAAAATATTTTAAAGCCCTCAATTAATATCTGTTCTACTTTCTTTATATTTATTATCATTTCTGTGATATGATTTAGTTTATTCATTTTCTTTGATCTAAGAGCAAGTTTATGTAGGCTTAAAGGGCTTACTGAATATGCCTGAGGTTTGTTTTCCAGGTTTATTGAAACTTTATGACTTAAGAGTTTCGACATATTTTGTTTTTAAGTTCAGACTGACTGATGTCATTTGGTTTCAGATTTAACTTTAGTGTGTCTGTTTTGGCTTGCACTGTATTCAGTTCTGTTGTTTTATTAATGTACCATCTTGTAACTCTTCCATTTAAGTAAACCTTTAGTGAATCCCACACGACAGTGTCAGCTATGTCACCATTCATATTTATTTCTAGGAAATTTTTGATCTCTTTAACGTACCAATCCTTGAATCCCTTTATTTTAATAATGTACTCTGGTAATCTCATGTGATGTATTACATTCAGTTTTTCAAATAATATTAAAGATTATAGCATTATGGTCTGATAATGAACATGAAACTATTGAAACGTGTCTGTTACAGTATATAACAGATTGTTTGAGACAAAAACTTTATCAATATTTGTGTTCCATATCTATATAAATAATGGGTAAATTGAAGTGAACTTGTCTTCCTTTGCTGATATATATCATGTAAATTCATTAGATTTCAAAATGCATGGTGTTTGGCTGAAGATGTGATTCTCTGCTTTCTATCTGCAGTGGAATCTTTGTCTGATAAAATACAATTAAAATCACCAGGCATTATGATTTCACCTTTCATGTAATAGCCTGTAGCATCTAATTAATATTTTTGCATTTTTAGCTCCAAACCCTGGAATCCAGTAAAAGTTTACCAGTATATATAGTTTCTGTTCCAACCATGTTTAATATACCATTTTTACCAATGTTTTAAGTACCTTTCACTTTAGGCATTACTGGTAAGTTCTTCCATAAAATAAGGGTGCCGCCTCTTTTAGCTCGAAAACCAGAACCTGCTAAAACCAAATAATTCTTTAATGAAAGTTTATATTTTTATTAAGTAAATGTGTTTCCTGTAGAAATCGTGTTTGAGCTTTATGTAATTGCAAGTATTTGAACAGACTCACCCTCTTTACTGGATTATTCAATCCATTAATATTAATAGATAGGCATTTAAGTCAGACATTTATATAAAGAGGTGGAAAAAACACAAGCATGATGAAATCACATATGTATACAGAACGTATTGTATAATTTATGTGTAACAATGTGAAATCTTCAGCTATAGCAAAACTTTTGAAACAAACAAAAAAAATTACTTAATGATATGACCTTAAAACATTCTACCGTGGAGTAATGTATTCCTAGTTTGCTAAAACAGATGAACAAAGTACCTCTCAAACTCTCCATTAAATTAACAAAGTTTAGCATATGCTTCTGATTCATTATATGTGTTTTATATTATTAGTATGCTTTGTCTTAAAAAAGCTTGTCATTGAGTTGTTATGAATAAGAAAAGTTAAACCGGTATTCAGAATCTTTATTGTAAATTGACAAAACTAAATAAACCTGCAGTCATCTTTCCCTGTACCTCACATTATCTCCCTGGTCTACTATAGCGAGGAAGTCAGTTGATGGCCTTCTGTTCATCAGTTGCAGTATTCTTAAAATGACTGAGATCTCTGCTGCAGGCAACCAGACATTGACCAATATACAAAAGTCTTTCACTACTGTAGGATGCGTGGTACGTCGCATGTACGCTGCTGTCATACATCAGCCATAAAAGTGACATACGCACACATCTTTCTCAGGCGTTCTCTGCCACCAGTCCATATGCCACGTTGAGCATCAGATTGATCACAGAGCCATTTGCTGTTTTCTGCAAATTCTCAGATAAGTGCCCTATTGGGGAAATCTTGTTTCTTTTACTACTGTGTCATGGTAGGGTTCATGTCATCCAAAACAAGTAAATGCCAGTGTGGAAGACAAAGTCCACATGAGGATAGCCATCGTCAGTGTCTGTTCTGTTGAGGGCCTACCCACGATCACAAATCCTGTCCCATTTGGAAGGCCTTTGTACCCAAGACCCTTAGAAGCAGACTTTCCTCCTTAGCCATTTACTTGGAAAACCAGCACGTAACATTATTAGAGAAAAGCACAATGGAGGGATCCTTGGGGCCTGAGGTCGAGTCAGTCGCTAAGCAGAAAACCAAAAAGCCGAGGCCTGAAGATGCTCTTCATACGGATGTCTCTCCCAAGGTGGGTGAGAGCCTGGAGATATGTCCTGTTTCTGGTTCCGGATTGCAGGCCGAGCCTGATGTTGAGGTCGCCCTGGATCCAACCACTGGAATGTCCTCAGAGGTTGAGCAGGCATCAGTCCAGGATGTACAGGGGGAACCGAGGCTCATAATAACCAAAAGCCCTAAAGGGATACTTCAGATCTTGGTATGGGAGGAATTCCACTAAGATATCATTGAATGTAGGCCTGTGTCCAGCCCTCCAGCACTACACAGGGCAGACCTGCATCAAAAGAAGAAGGAAATGACAAACATTTGTCCCATCCTAAGGAACCTCCACGTGACTGGGAATAATTCACCCAAGGTCTTTTCAAGGCCCTTATGACCCTTAAGCCTCCCTTAGGGGTTTCAATCCCTACATCGTCATGCACAGCATCTCCACAAAAAGGATTCAGGGAAGAGGTTTGCTCAGATGAAGAGGCCTCCTCAGAAGAGGGATCTCTAGGCTACTCCTCACAGATTCCCTCCCCTCTAATTATTCTTCTCCAGAGGAGGACTCCAATGGAACAGACTCACCCATGGAAAAACTCTCCTTTGGGGAGACCTTAGTGAAAATGAGAGAACATTTCAAATGGGATAGCACTCTGGTATCTGAAGTACAAAAAAGGTATTACGACCTTCTGCAGGTGGAATCACCCAGTCCTTCAGCTACTCCTCCTGTGTTACCTGCTTTCCTGGATGGCTTTGCTTCTGCTTCCAAGGCGCCAGACTTCCAGCTTCCTGCTCCTAAGAAGCCTGACCAATTTTACAAGGTCCCCGAGGACTGTAAGTTTTTGTTTAAATGGCCTTCAACAGATCCTTCTGTGGTTTCAGTAGCTTCAGACAAGCCATCCAGGTTACTGCCTTCAACCTCTCTTCTTCCTTCAGATAAGGACAGCAAGAACCTGGAAAGACTAGGCAAGAAAGTGTATACTTTGGCCACCTTAGCATTTGGAGTCATTAATTATCAGACACACACAACCAAATTTGCCATAGACCTTCTCCCCAGCTCTCCCAGTTAATTTCAGATTTACCTGACTCGGACAATAAGACTTTGGCTGCATCCATTCTGGGAGCTTCCTCACAGGTAGTCAGCCACTCCATCAAATGCAGCAATGATGTTGCAGAGGCCTCTGCTAGGGCAGCTGCTTCTGGCTCTGTCTTAAGGAGATTCTCCTGGTTAAGGCTCCAGCCATTACCAGAAGATATTAAATCTAAATTTATGGATGCCCCTTTGGACAATTCCACTTTATTTGGTCCTGCCGTAGCTAGTTTATTTAAATCTCTGCAGGGAAAAGGAAAAGAGATGCAAGAATTAAAGTACATTTTTATTTCTCCAGTGCCTAAATTCCAGAGAAATTACCCAGCAAAGACTGCCTTTGTACTTAGGCATTCCCACCCTCTGACCTAAATCAAAAAAGGGTGGTAAGAGATCTCAACAGTCCTGCAAATCCAGCTCATAAGCTACCCTTTTCAGACACACCTGGTTCTGTGTGACTGTCCAATTCACCCCACTCACATTCCACTTTCCCAGTGACTCTCTCTATTATTACAGTCTGGGAAAGCATAACTCAAGACTCCTGGGTTTTCTCCATCATTCAAAAAGGATGGGATTCCCTGCCTTCCTTCAGGGCCACCCCCGCCAACCACCAAAGGAACAACTACCCTCCTTTCCAGAGGTACTTCTAGAACTGTGGAGACAAGGTACCATTCAGGAAGTCCCTCGAGGCCAAAAAGGAAGAGGTTTCTACCCCAGAATGTTCCTGGTGCCCAGAAAGGATGGCCCTTGGAGACCCAACTTAGATCCATCTCATCTCAACACCTTCTTGAAGGTACCCTCCTTCCATATGTTAACTCTTCATCCCTCTAACTTATTCCCTCTTATTCTGCCACAGGCCTGCTTGGCCTCCCTGGATATCAAAGACACGTATCTACGCATTCCCATACACCCCAACTGCAGGAAGTTTTTCTGTTTTTCTGTGGCTTCCTGGCATTTTCAATTCTCTGCCTTGCCCTTTGGACTTTCCACCACCACAAGCGTGTTTACAAAATGCCTAGTTCCTGTGATTGCCTGTTGCAGGCTTCAGGGCATCCACGGTTTCTCTTGCTTAGACGATCCTCTTTATGGCAACTTACCCAGAGATCCTAGAGAAAAACATTATTTTTGCCATTTCTCTTCTACAGCACCTGGGATTCACCATAAACTACAAAAAAATCCATTCTCTTGCCCCTCTCAGGATCACATCTTTCTGGAGTGCAGGATTCAAACAAACCTCATGGGAGTGTCTCTTCCCTCCTCAAAAGGCACTGGATCTCAAGTCCTATTTCAGAAATCTTTTGCCCCTTCACCACATTTCAGCCAGGGAGTTCCTCAGAGTTTTGGGTTTCATGGCATACACTATCCCAATGCTGTCTCTGGCAGAACTTCACATAAGGAAACTACATTGGTTTCTAAAGTCTGTTTGGATGCAGCATTCGCATCCTCTAGACTTTCCAGTTCCTCTCGTCTGCTGTCTGAAGAGGGAACTTCAATGATGGATCCACCAAATTTCTGTAAACCCATGACTCCTCTTGTAGCCCCTACCTCCAGTTCAAGAACTGCTTTTCTAGACATTGTCCACCAGTGGGGTATCCCTCAAGTAGATCTCTTTGCCTCCCCCCATGAACAGACAATTTCCACAATTTTGTGCCAGAGTCCCTCACCCTCTGGTGTGGAAGGTGGATGCCCTTTCATTCTCTTGGAAGGGGATGTTTCTCTATGTGTTCCCTCCCCTTCTGATCATTCTGAAAGTCCTATTCAGAATTCAGCAGAACCAACCAAAAATCTTGCTGCTGACTCCCTTTGGCCAAGACAGCATTGGTTTCCCCCTCTGCTGCATCTAGCCAAGGGCAATAATCACAAGTTAACTTCAAAGGTGGGCCTTCTCACACAAGACAAAGGAACTCTCATCCATTCCCCACCTGTCTGTCTGTTTGTCTGTCTGGATGATAGGGTTTTAATTCCTTTTGGACACCTGTACTCGGAGGATGTGCTAGGGTTCTGCGTGAGGTCAGGAAACCCAAAACCAGAAAATTCTTACTAACCAATTGGAAGAGATTTTCAATGCAGTGTCTCTCCCAAAAGCAAAAAAAAGGGGAAATCTCTCTGGTTCTAAACTATTTGTGTGAATTGGTCAGTACTGGCTTGGCCTGCTCTTTGGTGAAGGCCCATATGTCAGATATTTCTGCTTGTCTGCCTCTATCCCCTCTCTAGCTAGCAAGTTTGAGGCTAAACAATTTCTTAATGACATCCTTCACATTAGACCTCCCAGGAAACCTACTCCTTCACCCTGCGATCTTAATTTTGTGCTATACAATCTGACCCCCCCCCCATTTGAGCCAGCTTCATCAGCGTCCTTGCTATATTGCTCCTAGAAAACTGTGCTTCTACTAGCTATCTCATCAGCCAGACATGTGTCTAAGCTCCAGGCCCTTATGGCCTCTCTCCCCTTTTTGGTTTTCAGTAAAGACAGGGTGTCCTTGCATACCAACCCATCTTTTATGCCGAAGGTAGTCAAAGAATTGTCACTCAACCAAACCATTCAGTTACCTACTTTCTTTCCTTCTCCACAAAATCCTAGTGAGAAGCTGTTGCACATCCTGGATGTGCATAGGCAACTTAGATTTTACTTAGACAAGACAAAAGGCATTAGAAAATCAGTCCAGCTTTTTGTCTATCATCCCAGAGCTGTGGGATTGCCTATTTCCAAGCAGACTATTTCTACTTGGATTTCTAAGGCTATTTCTTTCTGCTACGTGAAGCATGGAAAAACCCTTGCTTCTTCTGTAAAGGCCTATTCCAGTAGGGCTGTCGCCTCATCTGGTGCCTTTTTCAAGGGATTGGGCACTAGTTCTTGCTTTGAAGCAGCTACCTGGACTTCAGTTCATACTGTCACTAAACATTACAAATTGGATGGCATTTCTAGGTCCAGAGCAGGATTTGCCAGAGCCATACTCCATGGGTTTCTGGAAAACTTCACTGCCTCTTCCTCCACCCTGTCTTCATGAGCTTTTGTAGTCTCCCTCATGTTAAGAATACTGCAACAGATGAATAGAAGGACATGGAATAGTTATGTAAAATATTGCCATAACGATATATGTCCTTCTCTTCTCTGTTGCACTATCCCATTCCCTCTCTCCTTCCCCCCTGGTGGTTTAGTTCCTTTCATTGGATGGTCAGAGCCTACTTTCCTTAGGCTGGCTTCCTCCTGGGGCATTCAGTTCTGAGGTAGATGTATGTGTACATCACTTTTATGGCCAATATACAACAGCAGCCTACGTGTGACGCACTACTCATCCTACAGTAGTGAAAGACTTGTATACTGGCCGACATTGGGTCGTATGAAGCAGATATCTCCGTCATGTTAAGAATACTGCAATAGAGAAGGACATCTATCATTATGGTAACATTTTACACTATTCCTTGTTTTCATATTTATTAATTTATAGGTCTGATGATTTTATTTATATTTCTCCTATTTTATTTACTGTGTGTAAAGTTATTCATAAATTAGTACCAGGCTAACTCTCCTTGTGGGCCATTCCAAGCTCTGCCAGTTACCCTGTTTGAAAATCAAACCCTGCACCTCATGCCTATAAGTTGAACACCTTAACCAGTATGCAAACTTCCCACCCTTATAATCATATTTATATTCTTTAAGTATATACATGTTTACTTATTCTAATATATTTCTATTTCTGTTTGTATACTATGTTTTGTACTGTTAGTGTATTCCTAGGTTTTATATTTTAGTTACAATCCCAATGTAGAGTGTCATATAATAGAATGTTGATATTTGCCCATATATATTTGATACTGTTTAATCTAATACTACTGTTAAAATCGTATCTGAACAAACATCTGAACTATCTTTCCTTTTAAGATTCAAACTTTCCATAATAAATTGTTCTGAGATATTAAGTTTTTTATCATTAAAAAGAGACAGTAACAGAAAAACACAATCCTATTTTTTTTTTATCAGAGGTGTTATTCTATAGGCTAGTATATAAACTATCATTTTGGTATACTGCAAGCATTCAGAACTATTTAATAACTGACTGTGGTTTAGAGTGCAATTCACTGTATTTTGCTTATTATCTAACTTTTATTCATTGACATCTTAGTATATGATTAAAATGTTATGATTATTTACTTTTAGACAGGAAAAAGTAGCCGGGACAGTTCTTAGAATTTTGGAATCCCTGAGCATCACAAAAGTGCTCATGATTCTAAGTTGATTCAACTGATTTTCATGCTAAGGCTTGAAAATGAGCAGTCCATCAGTTACTGTTCACACAAAAATGCTGTCAAGTGAATCCAAAACACCTTCACACCACACATCAATCCCTCAAACCCTGCCAAACCACCAAAAAAACAAAAAAAATCTCAAAGTATCCCAACCACTAAAAAGCTATTGCATTCAAATAAATAACATTTATTGATTCAGCAAGCACTATTGTATGAGATGTTTAATAAAAAGCAGGCGGTCATTTTTAAAGGGGACATAGCGTATAAACTTGATTTAAAATAATGAGTTATATGTTCATAGGTAGGTACTAAGCTGTTGGCCCTAGGGCCTATATAAGCCTAGGTAAAAAGGTACCCTGGCTTTTGCCACCCAAGAAAATTATTTTCCTGTGCCCCTGTTGAGCAGAGCCCCAGAGGTGATCCCCGGGGCAAATTTCCTATTTCCCATACAATCATCAAGATTTTTTTTTTGAAGAGTGCTAATGAGGAGCTTTGTTTGATATAGATAGGTAGTTTGTTCCAAAGTATGGGAAGTCTCTGGGACACGAATCTATCCCTCCAGCATGTTCTGTTTATTGTGGTGACAAGGTTTAGGTCCCTAGAGCATGTAGCTCAGAGGGATTAGGATTTCTTTAAGTGGAGCATGTCCAACAGCTCTGGGTTTGACATAGCTTTGTATGTTAGGCAGAGATCGCCTCTGAGTAGGCGATATGCGACGGAGTAAAGCTGGAGTTTTTTGAGACGGTATGCGTAGGGCATCTGCTTGAGGCTGGTAATCCTCTTTGTGAGGTATTTCTGCGGCCTTTCCAGTTATTGTAGATGTCTTGTGAGGTACATACCAAAAGGGGCGTTGTACTCTATAATGGGTCTAATGAGTGATGAGTAGAGGGGAACAATGACCTCTTTTTTTCCTAGATGAGAAACCTTTTGTGATGAGGTGTGCCATGTAGAAGGATTTCCTGACTACTGTGGTGATGTGATTATCAAAGGAGAGATTACTGTCCACCTGTGTCCCAAAGTCCTGTCACACTTTCGGTGTTAAGTAGACTACCACCTCTGTGGTAGCTCATGGGTGCATAGTTTTTACCAAAGGGGATGACAATGCACTTTTATGGCATTAAGCTTGAGGCCATTGCTTTGACACCAGGCACCTGTCTCAGTGAGGCCCTTTTGTAGGATGTCCACATCGTTAGGAGTTTCGATTATGGTTCTTAGATGTTCATCGTTTTACACTGCTGCAGTCATTACACTTGGGTTATCCTGCCATCAGGCGGTCCCGCAGTCGGCCAGAGTTCCAAAGTCTTGGTCCGGCATCGGTTGCTGTCGCCTCCTCCCTGACATCAATGCGACAGGGGTATATAAGATGCAGCCGACGCCATTTTCTTCAGTCTTTCTTGCCGCGTGGTGCCTGAAGCAGAAGCAGTTCGCAAGTGCCGGTCGGCCGACTCCTGAGATTTTCATTCCGAATCCAGAACCGAAGTCTTCTAAAAGAGCTAAGTACCCCGTTGGGGAAACTTTTTCTTGCCTCAGACCGATGTCAGTAAAAGTTAATAACTGTATTTCTTGTGGGAAGCAAATACCTCATAAGGATTTCCACTCCTATTGTATTCCATGCCTAGGCCCTGACCACGATGTCACTGGTTGTCAGTTTTCTGCTAGGTTTAACAAGCGCACTATTAAATGTCGGTTTGATTTTGCCCAACATTATTTTGGTAAAAAATTCAATTACACCATGCCATCTGAAATTCCGAAGACCGCAATGCATAAAAAGCGCAAGGACAGGTATCCGAGGCCCAAAACTGACGACGAGGCCTCTTCTAGGCCAGTCACCGGTTCTCCGGTTTTCAGCGAGACACCTACACAGCCCCTGATGACAGCTTCCACAGAACCACAGACCGCCTCCGACTACCACGTGGAGCTGGCTGGGCCTTCGGACGCACTGGGTCTTCAGCTTACCGATCCTAAACCTACAGAGGGAACCGAAGTAGCTGAGCAATCCACAGTTACAGAGGGTGTTTTCAGACCTACCCAGTTAACCATTAAGCCCCCTTTTAAGTCTAAGCCCCCCCTTAAAAGCAAAGAAACAGACACAGCTCTCTCCAAGACAGGCTTCCATGCCTAAGAAACAAATGCTAAAAATGGCCGAGGACCTAATCACCCTGATCAGGGGGTCCCATCCCCCTCCTGATAAAAGGCCCAGACAGGATGCAGACTATGAATCTTCTGACCAGGTGTCCATTTCCTCAGACTCTTCCTTGGACCTAGGATATTCTTTACCTCCTTATGAGGATTCTGATGCTGAGGAATCAATTCCATCAGCCTCTCCGCCTGAGGATTATTCCTTTGGGGAGACCTTGCATACCATGAGAGAGCATTTCCATTGGGAAGGTCAGGATTACTCAGAATCCAAGAAAAGGCTCAGAGACTTCCTTTTATTGCCTCAACACAGACCCCTTGCTCTCCCGCCAGTTTTAGACATTGTGGATGATGTGTACACTGAATCCAGTTTGAACCCTGACTCCTTACCCCCAGCCCCAGTTAAACCTGATAGATATTACAGAGTCCTTGACTCTCACAAATTTCTGTACAAAAGCCCTGTTGCTGACCCTGAAACTATTTCTCAGGGACCCAAAGGGATTAAGGCCTCATCAGCGAAAAATCCAGTTCCCTCTGACAGAGATTCCAGAGCTTTAGACAGATGGGGAAAGAAGGTATATACATCTGCAACTTTAGCAATGAGAGCATTGAATTGCCAGTTTCACATGCTAAAATATCAGCAATTTTTAATGTCTCAGTTGAAACAAAAGATGCTTCCAGATTCAGATCCTCCTAACTTAAAAGAAATGCAGAATTTATTGCATGCAGCTGAACAAGTGGGAAAACATACTTTGCAATGTGGGTTTGATTCCTTAGAGGCCTCCTGTAGAGCAGCAGTTACAGGCTCTGTCATTAGAAGGCATGCTTGGTTAAAAGAACATACGTTACTAGATCATGTTAAGGTCAAATTATTGGATGCACCTTTGCAGCGGGATGTGCTGTTTGGAGTTAAGGCAGAGGAGGTATTAAAGAAGATGGAGGATAAGGCAAAATCTATGCAAACAGTGAAAGATTTCTTACAGGTTCAGCCTCCTCGTTTTAGCAGAAATTGGCCAACAAAGAATTGGTCCTTTCCAGTCACAGACAGACCTCAAAAGGGGCAGATACAGATGTCCAAGAGGTAGAGGTCAGACACAAGGCCGTTACAGGCCACGGCAGTGGGCCTCACCAGGCCAGAAATAAGGGGAAGACAGGCCTCAACCTTATGAAAAACAGACTCAATGACTTTCCACTACAGCTGCCAAACAGTTCTCTCTTGGCAGCCCCCTTAGGAGGAAAACTGGCACTTTTCTATCACAACTGGCATTGCATCACCAAAGACAAATGGGTTCTCAACATTGTATCTCAAGGTTACAGGTTACATTTTCACACCCTGCCAAGGCTAAAAGGAATGCCAAATTTGCCACCAAATCAATGGGCAGAGGCTCAAAAACAAATTACAGCACTCATGGACATGAGAGCTATTCAAAAGGTACCACCACAGGAACAAGGACAAGGATTTTACTCAAGACTCTTTCTGGTTCCCAGAAAGGACAAAGCCTGGAGACCCATTCTGGACCTTTCTACACTAAACACCTACCTGGATGTTCCGAAATTCAAGATGTTGACACTACAGCAGCTTCTTCCCATGCTGGGCAAGAAAGCTTGGCTCGTGACTTTGGACCTCAAAGAGGCATACCTGCATGTCCCTATCAGACAAAACTGCAGAAGATACCTCAGATTTCTAGCTGGTTCAATGCACTATCAATTCTCTGCACTGCCCTTTGGCTTATCTACTGCGCCCAGGGTCTTCACAAAGTGCCTGGCACCAGTAATTGCATTTTGCAGGCAAAAAGGAATTCAAATTTATCCATACCTGGACGACTGCCTGATTCAAGCAGAGAGCAAGGACAGTCTAGTACAGCATCTGGCATATGTAAAAAGTTATTAAGTTGCCTGGGGTACACAGTAAACGAAAAGAAATCAAAACTAGTGCCCTCACAACAGATAGTATTCCTGGGTGCCAGCTTGAACACAATGGCCCAGATGGCTTATCTCATGCCAGACAAGCAAGGACAACTGATTCAATATTTTTAATTAATGGCAACAAAGACCCAACTCCCTGCAAGAAAAATTCTGCAGGCCTTGGCTACATGGCATCTTGCATACTACTAATTCCATATGCCAGACTGCATATGAGGAAACTACAATGATACCTAAAGAGCGTATGGTCTCAACACTGTCAAAGTTTGGAAACAGTTATGCCACTAATTCCTTGCCTACAACAGGAGTTTCGATGGTGGGCACAAGCTTGTCACCTCAACAAGGGACAGCCTTTCACTCAACCCAAAACCAAGCAGACACTGACAACAGATGCATCGGATTACGCCTGGAGAGCACACATGGCAGGAAAATATATCTAGGGCGAGTGGCCCA
This sequence comes from Protopterus annectens, assembly GCF_019279795.1. Classification (NCBI taxonomy): domain Eukaryota; kingdom Metazoa; phylum Chordata; order Ceratodontiformes; family Protopteridae; genus Protopterus; species Protopterus annectens. The sequence goes on from NC_056751.1 coordinate 599,638,587, forward strand.
CAGAGCAAAGACATCTCCACATCAATCAAAAAGAGATGCTAGCTGTACAAAATGCTATTATAGCTTTCAAGGACCTACAGTATCCAGGACAATTACTATTAAAGACAGACAACACCACAGTTATGTGGTACATAAACAAGCAAGGGGGAACACACTCCTACCCCCTCTGCAGACAAGCCATGACCTTGTGGAACACAGCTCTAAACTACCAAGTTCATCTGCAAGCACAATTCCTGCCAGGAGAGAAAAACACACTGGTAGACGACCTAAGCAGAAACATTATGGACCCACATGAATGGGAACTGAATCCACAAATATTCAGAATGATAACACAAAAATGGTAGAGCCCGGACATAGATCTGTTTGCTTCCCCAAAGAACTGCCAATTACGGAAATTCTGCACAAGGAACTACCATCCACAAGCATGGAAAGTGGATGCCCTCTCATTCAGCTGGAAAAAGCTACAAGTATACGCTTTCCCCCCTTTACCTCTCCCTCCAAAGGTACTCATAAAAGCCAGGCAGGAAGAACCAAAAATGATACTGATTGCACTAGACTGGCCACGCCAGCACTGGTACCCAATCTTAAAGAACTTAGCACAAGAACCACCCTGGATTTTGCCTCAAATCCCAGAGTTGTTGACTCAGCACAACAATCAGATACTTCACAGCCAGCTAAAGACCTTAAACCTAGCTGCATGGAAAATTCCCTAGTCAAGCAAGCAATGCCTCTCTGCAAAGCTGTTATGGATGTCATTCTGGAGGCCAGAAGGCCTAGCACCAGGAAAGCATACTCGGATAAATGGAAGAGATTCTCTGCCTGGAACCAAGCGCACAGCTTTGACCCTCTTGTCCTAAACATTCCTCAGATACTGCAATACTTAACTGAGATGCTGGACAAGGGCCTCTCTTTTTCATCTATCAAGATCCATGCCTCAGCTATCTCTGCTCATTACAACATGGATCCACCAATTTTTTCTAATCCTTTGCTCAAACAATACCTCAGAGGGGCTAAAAACATAAGACCGCCCCGTAGAGCACCTACACCAACTTGGGACCTCAACTTTGTTTTGGAAAAATTACCTCTACCTCCTTTTGAGCCAGCTAACACAGTAGAATTAAAATACATCTCTTGGAAAACTGCTCTGCTACTGCCAATAACATCAGCATGAAGAGTTTCAGAATTACAGGCACTAATGGCAGTGGAACCTTTCCTCATCTTCCACCAGGACAGGGTGTCTTTAAGAACTAACCCTACGTTTATGCCAAAGGTGGTATCAAGTGTGGCTCTAAACCAAACTATTAATTTGCCAGCTTTTTATCCAAAACCACAGAACAAAGGGGAGAGACTTCTACATTCTTTGGACATTCACAGACAGTTACGCTTCTACTTGGACAAAACCAAAGCTTTCAGAAAATCTGACCAATTATTGGTAGCATACGCTGCAGGAGCACAGGGAAAAGCCATTTCAAAGAAGACTATTTCAAAATGGATAGGACACTGTATACGTTTCTGCTATACCCACCATGGGAAACCTGTACCTAGCAGCATTAGATCTCCCTCCACCAGGGCAACAGCCACTTCAACTGCCTACCTCAGAGGAGTACCTACCAAGGAAATTTTGGAAGCAGCAACATGGAGTTCTGTGCATACCTTCACCAAACATTACCATTTGCCTTTATACTCCAGATCCAGAGCTGGCTTCACCACTGCTGTACTGCAGGGCCTTATAGCCACCCCTAATGCCTTATAGATCCAGCCTCCCTACCTCAGCTTTGGGATTCCACCCAAGTGTAATGACTACAGCAGTGTAACATGATGAACATAGTACAGTTTTGTACCTACCATAAATGTAGATGTTCGAGTGTTGACACTGCTGCAGTCCAGGTTACCCTCCCTCCTTCCCCTCTTACTTTGTGGTACTTACCTAGGGCATCTACCCTTTATTACCTATGGGGAGTATTTGCTGGTAACTAAAAATGGTTGTTTGCTTTTTTCTTGTATTTATTAGCAATTTGAATTGCCTACCTGTTTGGGGGCACCTGACATCTGGGGCAAGAAAAACTGAAGAAAATGGCGTCGGCTGCATCTTATATACCCCTGTCGCACTGAAGTCTGGGAGGAGGCGACAGCAACCGATGCCGGACCAAGACTTTTGAACTCTGGCCGACTGTGGGACCGCCTGATGGTAGGATAACCCAAGTGTAATGACTGCAGCAGTGTCAACACTCGAACATCTACATTTATGGTAGGTACAAAACTGTACTTTTGCAGTCATCTGCGTACTTCGTTAGCCAGAGACCGTATGTGTTAGCCTGTACTTCAGAAAAGTAGATACCAAACAGAAGAGGACCCAGGACTGTACCCTGTGGTATTCCACTTGTCACTGGTCTGAAGTCGGATTTGGAGTCTGCTACTTTCACAGTGTGTGTTCTGTCAGTGAGCCATTTGGCAACCCATCTTGTGACATAGGGGGTATATACCTAGTTTAGTGAGTTTATCTATAATTCCAGAGTGGAGGATGGTGTCAAAAGCCTTGGTGAGATATAAATAGGCTGTGTGAACCACCTTACACTTGTCAATGGCTTTGGTGACTGCTTCAAAGAAGTATATCAGGTTTAGGAGACATGATTTGCCTTTTACAAACCTGAACTGGGTAGGGTCCAGAGTTTGGAGATTACCAATGTCTTTGTTTATAAGTTCCATGATGATACGTTCCATGGCCTTGCAGACCAGGCTCGTTAGGCTAATGGGGTGGTAGTTCCTGGGGTCTCTGGTGGCTCCCCCATTGTGGAGTGGGATAACCGTTGCTGTGTGCCATTTAGTGGGTAGAAAGCCTGAGGTGAGGCTATGATTGAACATGGTGCTTAGGTTGTGTGCCAGTTCATTCTGTAGTCCGTGTAGAATGCAGCCTGGGATGTTGTCAGGTCCCATGAAGGCTGTGTTCTTGGCTTTGGAGAGTATGGTTTTTACCTGTGCAGCCATGATTACAGGAACTTTGTATTCTTTCAGTATAGAGATGGGCCCTTTGTGAGGCGAGAGAGGGGTAAAGTTAGCACTGAACCTATCTGCAAGGATGTTGGCAATTTCAGTTGGTTCTGTATATTTAGTGCCATCATGCTGTAACTCAGAGCAAATCTGAGTGTTGCCATTGAGATTCTTGACATAGCTGTTGAATGCTTTTGTGGTTGTCTTTAGAATTAGTGGCGATTTTGTTTTCGTAACTAGCTTTGGAGGATTTTATGAGGGATCTCAGCTTCTTACTGAGGCTGACCAGGGAGTTCCTCCAATTGTGGGATTTTACTCTTTTTTGCAACAGTTTCTTTCTTCTGTTGTAGAGTTTGTTTATGGCAGGGGACCACCAGATTGGCTTCCTTGTTTTGGAGGATAGCATCTTGGTTCTGTTAGGGATAGCACGATCCATGCACTTGTGTAAGTGCTTATAAAGTGCATTTGTGTAGGATTCAGCAGTCGTACCTCTGTTGTCCATCTGCATGGGTTTCGTGAAGTTTGCCACTTCTGTCTTAAGAAGTTTGAAGTTGGCTTTGGAGATATTTTTATGGTGGTTTACCTAATGAGGGTGGGAGTGAGATGTGGATGTCTAGGGTGATTAGCTTGTGGTCAGATCTGACCAACGAGGAATTGACCTCTGGTGTGGAACACCGGTTGCCCATGTTGGTATTTACCAGGTCTAACATATTGCTGCCCCTGGTGAGGGTGTGGATAAGTTTATCCAAGGCATTGGAATTTATGAATTCCAGAAAACATTGAGCAAAAGAGTTGGTACATGAGTAGTTTTCCCAGTTAATGGTGGGGTAGTTGAAATTGCCCATTATGAGGGTGTTGGGTTATACCCTAATATTTTCCAGTGTATCAAGAAATGAGGAGTGGGAATCCTGGGGCATGGTGGGGGATCTGTAGCAAGTTACGATTTAGATTGCAGTCTTGCCCGGAGTTAGTTGCACTTGGATAATCTCGGATGCATTAAGCTGAGCAACTAGCCTGGAGGTGTGGATATCCTTAATGAATATGGACACGTCTCTGCCTTTAATGTTGTGGTCCAGGTTAGGTGGCCAAAAGGCATGGTATGAATTATAGCCTGGTAATGCAGGGGTGCTCCCTAGAGCTTTGAACCAGGTCTCTGTCACTGCACAGATGTTGATGTTCCCCATTTTAAGGAGTGCCTCGCATTTTGAGGTTTAGACTTCTAGCACTGAGTAGCATTACACTCAGATTTTGCTTGCTTGTACCTGTTGCGGTGGTGAATTTGTCATTTGAACCTTGCCTAAAAAAGGCACTATAGGGGTGGCAAGAGCCTTAGCCAGTATCCGGAATCCCAAGGGCAACAGGTGCAGGCCATCTCTGGCAAAGCATTGTGGTCTGTTGATCATGTCATCCCAGGCAGACAGATACTGGATCCCCTTAGAATGACACCAGAAGCTTAGCCAATTGTTGAAGTCAGTCATTTTGTCCTTGTACTGTGGTATAATTCTGTGTGATGGCAGGATACTACTCAGGGCTAGGGTCATACCTGCCTGGGTACAAGATCAGAGAGTTCCTCCATGTCTCTTTTGATGTAGTTCAGGGAGGTACGTCTCAGGTCATTCACACCAACATGGACTATGACAGAGTCACATTTGTACTTTGTGTGGAGTGACCTGAGTGTGTGTGTTATGTGGCTGATTCTGGCACCTGATAGGCAGCTGACAGTAACTTACTTCTTGTTTAACCTGGTGAGTTGAATAATAGTTGTGCCTGCTGTGGTTGAGTGGCACATTGAGTTTGTGGGCTGTGTGTCATTTGGGTTGTGCTGGGAGGTGGAGGTTGCTTGTGTTTCTGTTTTGGAGGTCTCTGTTGCTTGAGCAGGTTTTTATTGAGATCCTCTGTGAATGTATGTGTGTGTTTTGTGTTTCTGTGTGTCTGTTTTGGTGGTGTAGGTTTTGAGGGACTATGTGATGAGTGTGGTGTGGTGCAAGTGTTTACCTTCTCCTCTTGACTGTCTAGTCCAGTCTTGGGTGGAAGAGAGCTTTAAGTGCATCTGTCACATGTTGTAGTGTTGGGTGGTAGGAGGAGTGTACATGAGGCAATTGCTGCATTGCCCCAAGATGCCCAGATTCATCAGGTAGACAGGAGAAAACACCGGGAGCTGACCCTTAGACATGCCTGGATAGGTGCTTATTTATTAAGTACTAAAAACTGTTTCCTCTAGACAAGTGAGGAAAGTTGAGTGCTATAGTAATTTGTAGCTTATTTAGTGCTTACAATGAGTTCTGAACAAGTGCTGAGCGCAAAGAAACATATTTGAGTGCTAAAACTAAAAAAAACTGTCTGGTTTTAAGGGAAAATTTAAAGAGCAGACTTTATGGCGCCGGGAATAGTTTAACCCTAGATAAGCGGCAATGCATAAAGTCTATTTTTTTATATATATATATAACAATAGAAAATGAGCAAACTGATTTAAACAAATTAACCAATTTCAAGCTAAAAACTGAGCCCTGTTCCAGCAGTCTTCAGTCAGGCAAGTTCTAACTGCACACTCCTGCCACTAGGGTGCAGGGGAACCTTCTCCAAAAAAAGATGGTCTGGATTAGTGCTCAAGTTATACAACCAAAGCTAGATTCAGCAGGTCTGAATTTAGTCTATGCTACAGCAAAGAAGGTGTACCAATTTCAGAAAGAAACAGCTCAGATAAGCAGGCACAATAAGCCTTTAACCAGAAGCTCCCAGCTCAGAAGGGCAGAATTTACACTCTCCTCCCACAAGAGTGCAGACCACACCTTCTTAATTTAAAATAACTGGCCCGAAGCCCAAGTGCTTAAACCAGGACTAATACACTTTTAGAATAACAGACACTAAGCCTTCAATCAGCAACTCCCAACTTAGAAGGATGTAAGCTACCTGTCCTGCCACAACAGTGCAGACCACAAACCTTCTTAATGTAAAATAACCGGTCTGAAGCCCAAGTACTTCAACCAAAGGCTTAGAATAACAGTTACAGTTTAATCAGACTACAAACAAGCAGTAATAAATGCAGCAGAATAAATGCAATTAAGTACTTTTAAGAATAAGCAGCAAAAGCAAAATAAAGTAGAAAGAAACACAAATACAGTAAAAGCAAATTAATAAAGTGCAATTTTATTATATAACAACAGAACACAAGCAAACTGATTTAAACAAATTACCCAATTAACCAGTAAAAAAGCTCAAAACTGAGCCCTGTTCCAGCAGTCTTCAATCAGACAAGTTCTAACTGCATACTCCTGCCACTAGGGTGCAGGGGAACCTTCTCCAAAAATGATGGCCTGGATTAGTGCTCAACTTATATCAACAAATCTAGATTCAGGCTGTCTGAATCTAGTCTATGCTACAGCAAACGAGGCGTACCAATTTCAGGAAGAATCAGTTCAAATAAGCAGGCACAATAAACCTTTAAACAGAAATTCCCAGCTCAGAAGGGCAGAATCTAGCTTCTCCTCCCACAAGAGTGCAGACCACAAACCTTCTTAATGAAAAGTAACTGGCCTGAAGCCCAAGTGCTTTAACCAGAACTTATACACTTTTAGAATAACAGACACTGAGCCTTCAATCAGCAATTCCCAACTTAGAAGAATGTAAGCTGTCTGTCCTGCCACAACAGTGCAGACCACAAACTTCAATGTAAAACAACTGGTCTGGAGCCCAAGTGCTTAAACCAAAAGGCTTAGAATAACAGTTACAATTTAATCAGGCTACTACCAAGCAGTAATAAATGGAGTAGAATCAATACAACTGAGTACTTCTAAGAAGATGCAAAAGCAAAATAAGGTGCATTTTTTAAGTAAAGTGCAAGGAGAGAGGAAGGAGCAGAAGAAAAATTCAAGCTTAAGAACCTAAGTGGGTTGGCTTTCTCAGATGTTCTCTCTGTATTAAGTAGAGTGTACACCAGACTGGGAGGGGTGTCCCAGATAAAATTTACAGTAGGGGCGGGCAACTGCAAAGGCACTAACTATAACAACACCACAAGAATAGGGTGGGGGGGAACAGTTTCAGGACAGATGAGAAACAACACAATGCCAGAAAATATATAAACAATTCAGTCAGGCAAAATTAAGACAATGCAGAACTCTGAAAGGTTAAAATGCCAAGAGATATACTTATCAATCAGTGATATATTTCCAGATTGTTTGAGAATCACACAACAGCCAGACACCAGGAGTTTCCAACAGCATATGCAGGAATTTACAAACAGAAACTATTTTTAAATCAGCAAGCCTTGTTGCAGTCAGATAACACAAAAGCTGTTAGACCTGTTTTATAAACTAGACCTCAGAAGTAGAGGGTAAGTAGTTTCAGGACAGATGACAATGTGATCCAAGTTTAACATGTGTGAGTGTTACTCTGTTTTGTATCATTCTAATAATGAGTTATATATATATATATATATATATATATATATATATATATATATGTGTGTGTGTGTGTGTGTGTGAAAAGCTATATTTTTAGGGTCTATATTATATAAGCAAACACACTGAATTGCGAATGCTATATAATCGACCCACAATCCCCGAAAACCCAAAATGTCGAACACACGGATCAGCGATTTTTTTTCCCAGGGTGAAAAAAAAAATCAACCCCCCCCCCTACTTAAATATACCAACTTCAAGATTGCACCACAGTGGAGGAAATGGCAAAGTCCCAAAAATGGCCCAGTGATTTGTTTTCCCTAGGGAAAAAATCGCTGTTTTGTGCTTTTGGTATTTTGCCATTTCGCGTAATGACATTCGACTAAACAGCGTTCGCTAAAATAATAGGGACCCATATTTTTATACTTTGCTTATAACATAGCATGTCTTTCCTAGGTGTGCTTGCATGTCAAATATACTATCAGTAGCACACTACTGGACCCGTTTTAAGAACCCAGAATGTAAATTAACATGCCTGTTTAGTGTCGTTTGTTGCATCTGGTATTATATTTAATAGTACATTAGTCAAATATGCCAATATATCAGAAAGTGTGCCACCTAACATCAGTTTCATCATAATAATTATTAACTTTTAATAAGGTGAATAGTTTAACCTTTTAAACTCTAAGTGAAAATAAGTGGCTTTAATTTCATGTATAGCTAAAAGGATCAAACTCTAACATTTTAGAAAGAGAACTAGTAACCATTTGAAGTAGGGGAAATAAATAAATAAATTATTTACCTTCTAAAAAGTAACGTGCAACACCTGTTCATAAGTATTCAGACACTTATTTAAATTAATAAGAATTCATAACCATGAAATACATTGATTTTCATTTGTCCTTCATTTTTTTACTCTGTCTTTTATTAACCAACCATCTCTTGCTTCATTTCTCTTCAGAGAGGTCGATAAATTCCAGTCCATTTCTTCTGGGTTTTTTTTTCTGAGATTTTATTTTTCTATATAAACTCATTGCATCTTCCAAGATGTAAAAAATTTTCTTTCCTTCTGGAAAGTGAATCCTTATTTTTGCTGGAAACAAGATTTATGCTTTAATATTGTTTTTCTTTAAGCTTTTAAATTGGTACACATGCTTTTCTCTTGGACATCACTAATGTTGAATAGTCATTGTCAAATCGTATAATATTCCCTTTAATTTTAACTGGATAATTAGTCCATACAGTTTTTTAAGACTAAATCCTTATCGTGACTTGAGAAAAGTCTTATGAACACTGACCTTGGTGAAGATGGGTTTTTTAAAGATGAGTTAGAAAGTGATCTTTCTGCCTTTTCGATACCAAAGTACAAATCTTCATGCAGGCTCAAAGATTTAGGCAGCCAGATATTAAGGAATTGAGTTATGCTGTCTTCCTGTTCTTTTTCAGGAGTCCCATAAATCCTGATGTAATTCCTTCCATGTCTTTTTTCTAAGTCTTCTATTTTATCCCAGAATAAGTTTGTTTTTTTTTTCAGAAGAAATTCAGTTATTCTCATTTTCAAGTAATCTTTTATCAAAATCAGACATTGCCTTTTCTATACCCGAGATTTATGTTGATTGCTGTTTAAGAGATTCACTCAGCACTTTATTTATTTATTATTTTTATTTTATTTTACATTTGTTTACCTGGAAATTCCGACTGGACACAGGTCCTTTTTCATCGGAGGCCTGGAGAGACAAGCTCTGAGAGTAACAAATACATACAGTAGAGAAACAAATACAGCCAAGCAAATACATACAAGATAGTGGTTTCAGACACAATAAATAGAGCAACAGTAATTTAAATAAAAATGGTTGTTTACATTTAGTGAATATACCCAAATGATTATGTACATTTAAAGAGAAACTACCATTAGTGGCAGATCATGCTAGTAGAGTAACAGTAATTGTAGAGTGAAAAGGAGGAATAGGTTATCCAGGGGGAGTTGCAGGTGCAGAGTCAGGTGTTAGTAAGGTGCATTTTTAGAAGTTTTTTAAATTGAAGTGTTGAGGAGTAAGTTACTAGTGAGTTAGGTAGATAGTGTTTGGAGATGTAGTTGGAAAAAAGTGATTCACCTGCTGAATTGTTAGCTTTAGTGGTGTGTAGAAGTATTTTGTTGCTGGAGCAAAGGGGCCTTGAGGAGGAATGTGGCTGAATAATATCTTTGAGCACAGGTTTTTTTTTTTCTGATAGAGTATTTTGTGGCTGAAGGTAAGTTGATTAAAGAGAAGAAGTTGAGGTAGTTCAAGGCACTTGAGCTGCTTAAGTGATGAGCAGTGATGTGACTTGTATGAGGCATTAGTGGCAAACTTGGATGTTTTATTATAACAGGCTTTGAGTTTGGCTAGATCTGTCTTGCGGAGGTTGGTTAAGATTAGGGAGGCGTACAGGAGAGTTGATAGTAGGTGGATTCTAGCAATGGTGGCTTTTGTGTTGTCAGAAATCTGTTGTTTCTATATTGGAGACCTAGTTTTTTGTGAAGTTTTTTTTCATGGATTGGGCAGTGTGAATATCAAATTTCAGGTTATTGTCAATTTCCATTCCTAGTAATTTGGTATGGTTTGTTGGGGTGATAATAGTTTTATTTTTAGAGAGAATACTGAAGGTTGTGTATGGGGAGGTGTATCTGGTTGGGTAGAAGAGAAGTTGTTTTGTTTTGTTGAGATTTAGGATAAGTTTGGAGCTAGTAAACCAGGATTCAGTAGATAAGAAGGAATCTTAAATAATGGCATGGAGATCTTTGAGGGAGGAAGCTGAACAAATCAGGGTATTGTCATCACCGTACTGAACCACTGAGGCCTGAATCAGCCAAGTGGAGCTTGTTGATAGAAAGAAAAAAAAGAAGAGGACCAAGGATGGAGCCTTGGGGAACCCCTAAGGAGACAGGATGAAGGGGTGAAAGAGCTTGTTGCCAGCGGACAGCCTCTTGACGTTCTGCTAGGTAATGCTAGACATGCATCTGGAGCATTTCTCCCCGGGCCTCCACTGAAAATTGGCTTCATCCAAGTTGGACTTTCCCGGTAAACAATTGTTAAATAAATAAATAAACTTTGGAACCAGGTGATAGTGGGGTGACTGAGGCTAAGGGAGGAGAGGACATAGATGAGTTTGGAGTGGATGACCATGTCATAGGCCTTGGACCAGTCCAGGAATATGGCTAATATAAATTGACCATTGTTTCTATACTGGTTAACTCTGTTAGTAAAGGACAGTAGGGCTGTGGTGGTGGTGCTGTGAGAGGGGTGAAAACCATGTTGGGTATTAGATAGGAGCTTGTGTGTAAGGAGATATTCGATAAGTTGGGTGTGTACGACCCTTTCCAGAATTTTTGAGAGAGGGGATAGAATTGCAATTGGGTGATTGTTAGTTCGGTGGAGTTACCTCCTTTGTGTAAGGGTAAGATGTGGGAGATTTTCCAGATGATGGGGGTGTAAGCTTCAGATAATTACCTGTTTATAAGTATAGATAACAGGGTATGCGATTGCTACTGCTGCAATTTGCAGGAAGTCAGCAGGGAGAGTGTCGGCAGCTAAGGTAGTGGGCTTACGTTTTTTTAATATTTTTTGTGGTGTTAGTGGATTCTGGGTTTAGTGTAAACTGGTTGTTGCTTTTGGGAGGGTGTAAACTCTTGTGGTTTGGGCTAGGAGGGGTGTGGTTGGGGCTCTTAAGGGTCATTGCAAGTTGTTGAATTGATTCTATGAAGTAAGTATTAAACTGAGTGGCTAAGTTCATTGAGTTGTTAGCTGTTGTTGCTGTGGGAGAGGTTGTTTTTCCAGGATGCAATATATCGTTAACTGCTGCCCAGAATTTTTGAGGGTTATTTTGATGTTTATTTGGTATGTTGTAATAGTAGTTGCTTTTTGCCTAATTTTACTATTTTTTTTTTTTTTTTTTGCTTTATTTTGGGGTTCTAGGAAGGTTTGTTTAGTTATATGGGATTTGGTTTTACGATATTGTTCCCAGACTTTATCTCTGGTTCTGAGTAGAGATCTGGATTCTTTTCTTAGTCATGGTGCATATTTTAATTTCACTGTAATGATTTGGGGGAGGGCATGATAGTTGAGTATGTTTAGGAAGGTGGAGTTAAAGGAGAGAATGGCTTCTTCTAGAGGCAGGTGCTTGAGATGTTCCCAGATGAAGCTTTTTAGGGCAGAGATAAACCTGTTTGGATCAAAGTTTTTTTTTGTTTCTGATTAGATGGATGGAGGGCTGGCAGTTTTGATGAATGTGGTTTCTTAGAAGAAAGGTTGGGTTGTGGTCACAAAGGCAGTCTTGAAGGCAGCTTGAGTGGAATAAGAGATTGGGGTTGCTAAGAAAAATCCAGTCGAGAATGGATTGACGCTTAGAAGTTTTTATCAGTCCTAGTGAGAGACATGATGATTTGGGTGAAGCTGTAAAAGTTTACATGGGATGTAGGGTTTGGAGAGGAACAAAGGAGCCAATCAGTATTAAAGTCGCCCGTTAGTATAGTTTCCTGTGAGAGAGATATAAAGGTCCATTGTAGTATACTTTCAAGTGTGACAATATTGTTGCCTGGTGGAATATATCCATCTATGGTATTTTGGGGGGTTAATTGTTAACTTAGCAAATATTAATTCTGCATTATCAAATTCAGGTATGGAGAGGTCCAGGTCTAGTATAAAGTGATCTTTGAATAAGATTGCAATACCCCCTGCTTTTTTGTTTTTCCTATCTTTACGTAGGATGGTGTAACTGGGGGCATTAACTTCATTGCTACTGATATCTGGTTTAAGTCATGTTTCTTTTAGTGTTACAGTGTCAAAGGGATAGTAGGGCATGTAGGTCATGGACTTTGCTATGCTTCTTACTTTCATATTAAGGATAAGAAGGGAGGATTTGCATCTGTGGTGGAGCAGAGCAAGTATTGATGGTGAAGGGCTGGCTAATTAACTGCATTTGGGGGTGGGACTAGTATTAGGGTGAATGTCTCCTGAGCACCTTAAATGCATAATTATGTGTAAAAGGAGCTTGGAGAGTTTGTGTTGAGGTTTGGAATATTTCAGAGCTACTGGTGATGTGGGATGATGAGGAAGGACTTTGTGTGATGGTCTATATAGATGGTGTGGAACAGGGTTGAGGCTATAGTGTGGTGTTGTGACCAACTTGGGTAGTGGACTGAGGTGGTTTGCCAGTGAGGGGAAGTAGTGGATAGTGAGTGAGTGTCATAGGTGGAGAGAGAGTGTAGGAGTATAAGTGTTAAGCTAGTAGTGATATGGAGGAGTGTTCTATTAAAAGGTTTCATTATGAGGTTGAGCTGGTGCTAGAGGTTGCAGTATATAGGGAATAATATATGAACAGTAAAAGTAGTAGGGAGAGATATAATGTTAGAGAAATGTAAGTGGGTGCTTTGGTAGGGTTTTTAGGAGAGTATTGTGTGGTGTGTACTTCTACTTAACTAGAGAGGGGAAGATGAAGTGAGGAGATGGAATAATGTAGTGGGGTGTGGAACTGTTTGGTGTAATGTAGGAATGGGTGTTGGGTGTGGTTATGCTTAGGTATAAATTTAAGTGTGGGTGGGTGGTAATTGGGGCTAGGGTAGGGGAGCAGAGTGAGCCCGAGCACAGCGAGTAGAACCGATGGTGGCAGATCACAGCAGTAAGTCAGCTGAAAGAAAATATCTACAAGTTGGAACTAAAGTAAGCAGCAGATCAGTGTCATCTAATACACCAAGGTAAATAGAAGCAGATGTAGTGTTTAGTTTAGCATAGTGGACCTACTGAGAATTTAAGTACAGAAGTATGGGTGAGGGAATGAAGAAATAACTTTGTGGAGAGGGAGTGGGGCAAGGGACAGTTTTGCTGGCCTGCTATTTCCTTGTAAGTGTGCACTTCGAGATGCTACACTACACCTGGAGGGCTTTCAGCTGCAAAAGTAGAGCAAATATGGTGTCCAGGGTTTTTAAAACCTTTGGTGTGTTGTACCAGAGCAGTCACTTGGGGGTGGGGGAAGGGAGGGAAACAATCAAATTGGAGTAAAGAGTAGCAGGGAAGAATCCAAGGCACTCTGCAAACCTAGCTAATTAGCAAAGGACATCAAAGGAAATAAGGTAAACATACAGACACCATGTTCAAGGACTGGAAGGTTTCTGTAAGAAAAACTATCAGTAAGATAGCTGTATGCTACTTACTAGTCTGCAGTGGCAGATTTTATGTTCTCTTACATTTGTATTCCCCTTTGCTCTTTGTTTTCTGCAAACTATGTATCTAAAGATAAAAGCAGCTTGAGACTTTGCACTTTTGTTTGGTGTTTAATTAGTGAAGAATAAGTATTCAGGGCGAGGGACTGAAGACTATTACTCTATTGAGACGGGCTAAATACCTTAACATAATACAGATAAGTTAAGCAAAATGTATTAACAGTGAAAGGGGTGGGGGGTTAAGAGGAAGAAGGTTTGCAAGTGTCACCCCTGGGGTATGCACACTAGCTGATTGTAACAGATTTTAATAAGGCATAACAGTAGTCACAAAAACAGGCACCTGCACTATGCATAAGTGGCAACAGCAAGGTTCCCAGAATTAAAGCTGGGGCTGCAGTCTTTATTTTTTGATGACTCTGCTGGTTAGAGTTTCATTTGGTTTTAGATGGAGTGAGAGGAGTTCTGGCTCACACAAGTGGGGGGGACCCAAAGTGACCAGGTGCTCAGTGGCTACTACGCATGAGTGGCAACAGCAATGTTCCCAGAGTTAAAGCTGGGGCTGCAGTCTTTATTTTTTGATAATTATTGGTTAGAGTTTCCGTTGGTTTTAGCTGGAGTGAGAGGAGTCCTTGCTTGCACAAGTGGGGGTGGGAGGCCCGAAGTGACCAGTTGCTCAGTGGAAACTACGCATAAGTGGCAACAGCAAAGTTCGTTATTTTTGTTGATTGTTGGTTATAGTTTCCTTTGGTTTTAGCTGGAATGTGAGGAGTTTTTGCTCACACAAGTGGGGGGGGGGCACCCGAAGCAACCAGGTGCTCAATGGCTTACAGATGCTACATCCGGAGGGCTTTCTTCAGGGTGTTTTTACATTCCTCTAAAATTGCCCATTTTGCTTTCTAATTTGTCTGTCTTTACAGATAACTACAGATAACTTACTGATATTACTTAGTATAGCCTGTATGTCCTTTTTCCTAGTACTGTCCTGTACACTGGGCTTAGAGTGGCTTATTCTGAGGCAATTAGTAATTTCTAATTTTCCTGACAGGAAAAAGCAGTTAAGAGTTTCAAACTTGTTATTTTTTGCAGTAAATCTTTCAGCATATGTTCAACTATAAATCCATCAAGTTTTGAAATGTTCTGTTTGAGTTTTTTGTTGAAAATCCTGTCAGAGATGTTACAATGAAGCAGAGATAAAAAAACAGTGATGTTACCGACTCACCATCCTGGCCATGCCCCCATCGTTGGCTGTCTTTGTTAATGACATCTAAATTTTCCAAGTCTGCTTTAATTCCTGCTAATTTCTTCTCCTGAGTCACACCTATGCTTTCCTTGGAGCATGTATTACAGGCATAACATATGGTCTTATTTGATTATGATATTCTTCTAGTAAGCTACTCAAGCCTGTAAATAAGTAAGCATGGTTATTCCAAATAATGTTTGCTGTGGCTCTCTGGCGCTTTTTTTTTGCACATCTGTTATTATGTTCAACATTAGATCACTGCTGCATTAGTCGACGCTATTTGGGTTATGTCTGCCAAGGATATGACCAACACAGCCAGCTTTTCAAGCTTGAGGGCACCTACCAAGCACTTTACAAAGAGCTTGAGCAGAGCTCCATATAAAAAACAGAGTGCCAGAAGCTTCAGAATGTTATTGCTGCTGATGTGCATTCCTTCTGTGCGCTTCATGGATTTGATGGTCAGCTAGTGATCCTTCAAGGCTGGGCAGGTTAGTCCCCTGCTTGGGAAAAGCTTCCCACTGCTGAATTCTTCTGAAGAAATCTAATGTGTTTTATGTAACTATTATTTGGTCTAGTAAACATATTTAGTATGGACTTGGAGTTTTTACACTGTGAATGCTTTTGGTAACTTTGTGCATGATCTGTTATTTTGAACTTTTACTTATATACATTTACAGTATTTGTGTGTGAAGAACAATAATTTGTTCTTTGGCAGCTATTATTAAGTTTTTTTTTTTTTTTTTTTTATACCTCAAAACCATATTTTTGACAACAGTAATATGCAAGCAGTGAAAATGGTTTTATGGTATTAGTTATACAGGTCAGGCATATTCTTATCAACCAGAGGAGCAGTTGTGGATAGTAATTATTAGGGAGTTGAGCAAATTTGTCTGGGAGGGGAAGAGTTAAGTGGGATAAGTTGATCTTCCCAGTAGAACAAGGTGGTTTAGAATTACCTTTTTTTAAGAGATATGCAGTTAAGGCACTCATATACATAACACAAGCAGAAGGGTGTTCAAAGTGCAGAGTGATGATGCTGAATCTGGTGGTAGGGAAGTTAAAGGTATAAGGAGAGAGTGGGATTTTGGATGCAGATCCTTAAGGAGAATAATAGCAACCATATAGAATATTATATTCATAAAATTATGGAAAGTATTCTAAGACTAAGCCAATGCAGGAATGGAGAGAGGATTTTTTTTTTTTTGCCAATAGGGATGACAGCAAGTAGGTTTACAGAAAATAGGCAAGAGGAGGCTGGAATTTACTGGTGAAAACTGGAAAGGAACTAAGCTGTTGGAAGCAACTAACTAGA
Source organism: Protopterus annectens (assembly GCF_019279795.1). NCBI lineage: Eukaryota > Metazoa > Chordata > Ceratodontiformes > Protopteridae > Protopterus > Protopterus annectens. The sequence goes on from NC_056751.1 coordinate 599,654,720, forward strand.
GAGGGAAACATAATAGAGTATGATGAGACCAAGAAGTTTGGGCTGCTGGTTAGAGATTAACTTCTTTCCAGAGAATGATATCAGACTATAGGCAAAGAGAAAGCGGTAGGGGAGTCCTAAGTGAAAGACCTACTCTGATAGGTTTTTTAGTCAGATCTGGAACAGAATCTGCTGTTGAAAAAGTGATAATTTATATGGCATGTAAAATATTGCATGATAACACTAAGATTGAGTCAGACGAGTGTAGAGAAGATTGGGAAGATAGACTGGAAAAGCGATTTACAACAGAACAATGAAAGGCTATATATATATATATATATATATATATATATATATATATATATATATATATATATATAGCCCCCAAGCATGCAACAAAGTCTAGAAAGTTTAGGATTTTTGCTTGGAAGTTTTTGCGTAGATGTTTGTATACCCCCAGCAGACTTCAAAGAATTTTTCCTCAGGTGATTAGCAAATGGTGGTGCACTTTCAAATTTTATGGCAGCTCCACACCCTTAAAATAAACATAATTTTCCATAGAAAAAGTTTGTCAGTTAGCTAACATTACTTTCAAACTGATAAAGAGTGCTCAGTTTAAAAGTACGGTGCAGTCTCGAGACAATGCACTAAAACACAACACTCCTAGTTTTAAAATAACTTTCCTGAACAGGAAAGTAATAAAACATCAGTAAAAAATTAAGAAAATGAAAGTTTCCCTCCAAAGGGAACTTATCTGCCTAGCTAAGGAAAGCACAGGCTGATCGTCGACCCTCAAACTCTTCAGCGGCAGTAAATCTCTGAAGAGCTTAGTGACAAAATTTGTCTTTTAGTCAACTCACCTTGAGCCACTTTTCAGTTTGGGCCCATGGAAGGTGCCTTGGAGCTTTGAAGTTGGCTGGCTGTTACATCCTTGGCAGGCTATAACCCATATAGCAAAGGGTGTTGCAACAGTGATCATTATGAAGAACATCATGTTTTTTGGGAGTGTAATGAGTTTGTAGACTTTAAAAATTAATTTTCTGCAGAGTACTCTTGTCAGATATATTGGGGGAACAAATGACTGTAATTGAGGAAATGATTCTTTTGAGCTGGGACACTGGATCTGAATTGTTTAGACATACTAAGACCATAAGTTTAATTTTGTTCACTGCTAAAAAAAATACTAGAAAATGGAAATCAAAATCTAAACCAACAGCATTTGAATATTGAAAAAAAAATGAACTGGAAGAGGGATATTTAGAAAAGAGAAGGTGCATATAACATAAAATTAAATGGAATTTGTGGGAACAATGCATACAGATTAAAGTTTGGGGGAAGGAGTGAGGTTTAAGGGAAGGCAGGAATTGAGTAATGTAAATAATGTTATATAATGCTTCTTTTTTTCCAGACACCTTTATTGAATTATCACTTGTGACATAGACAAGTTTACATTCATGTAAAAGTAATCAAATTTATTAACATAAACAAACAAAAAGGTACGCTGGTGTATGGTAGCCAAATATCCAGTCGCTAAAATGCACAAAATGTTCACATAAGGAAACCACCACGCTTGATGAGCAATGTGGAGGTGAATCTTTTATTGGTAGTGAGCGCTTTCGCCCGTAGGCTTCTTCAGACTTTCAAACATTTAATTGCAACCAAGTTACAATTTAAATATCGCTCTATACAACGCTATTGGTCAGTCAATCAACATTAAAAAAGTCTTAAAGCGCTATATAGCTTCATTTAAAATACGACATTACATAACTTTATAAAAAACATTATTAAAAATTTGATTTAATAAACATACAATCTATAAAAATAAATATAAATATAGATATATGTATAAAAATAAATATAAATGTATGTGTGCACACATGTGCCTGTATTTCATAAAATGAACAGCATATAAAACCTACAATGTACTTTCTTGTATCATGCACTCCATTAGCATAAACAGTGTGGAAACCTAAATTGATAAGAAATGTAAAAACCTATCTACCCATCAAAAATGGAATAAACAGTGTGTGAATCAAGGGTTGTACAAAACATAGAAACTATCTATCCATATAGGACCATACGGAAGGGGTTCACTAGGTGTAGCCTTAACGAAGTGGAGCTAATAAGTGGTGGTGTTAACATAAGCAAGGGAATAAGAAGTGCAGTGTCCAAGAGGGAAAAATTAAATAAAGTAAAAATGGACAAATGAGACTGATGAAATACTAAACATAAGTGGTATACTAATGGTTGGGTACATGGAGCCTTCTCCTTCTCAAGAACGGTTTCACCTGTACCTTGTCATTCAAACCGGGGTATTGGTCAGCCCTGCATCTGATGATCCACTTCATTTCGCTCTCCAATGTATAGTTTATTAAATCACCCCCTCTTATATTAATTTCAATTTTTTGAATGACAAAGAATCTAAAAGTGTGTGTAGCCCCTAATTCCATATGGTGTTTGGCCAATGCGTTAAACACTGAACCTATCCTTATGTGATAGACATGTTCTCTTATGCGTTCTTTCAGAGATCTATTGGTTTTGCCAATATAGAACGCGGGGCATGCTTCACATCTAGCCATGTAAACAACGTTTGAACTGTTACAGTTGGTGTTGGTGTGAAAATAAAACAGTTGTTTTGTAACAGGGTGAATAAAATCTGCTGTTTCTTCAATATACATGCATTGATTGCATTTTCCACAGGGCATAGTATTTGTATTCCGTTCACTTGTTCTTTCTATTTTCAGATTATTCCTGGGTCTACAAAGTAGTCTCCTTAGATTTGGCTGATTCTTAAATACAATGTTCGGGCTAGAACCCACAATCTTACTTATTTCGTTGTCTAAAAGTAAAATATTCCAGTGTTTTGCCATGATTTGTCTAAGATGAAATGCATCCTTCGAGAAGAACATAGATGCTCTAATATTATCTAAGGTAAACAATGGGTCAATATTGGCTGGTTCCATAGGTTCTGAAAAATAGGGTTTAGCCGTAGTATCTCTAAGGTTGGTTACTGCAGATGTAGTTTGTACAAACGCTTCTAAGTCATATCCCCTTTGTACAAATTTAACCCTTAGATCATCCAATTCCTTCATGTAACCCTCCTCAGTAGGGTTCAATCTTGAAGCCCTGATAATTTGGCCCTTTAAGACATTATTAAAAACATGTTTTGGATGCATACTATCCCTGTGAAGTATAGTATTCCTATGGCACAATTTCCTATGTATTGAGGTGTTAAGTAATCCATTGCTGAGCCTAAAAATATTGACATCTAAAAAAGAGATCTGCTCATGTGAATAAGTCAATGTGAATTTTAGAAAGTTGGTTGAGGTATTAATGCATTCTACAAACCTCAGCAAGGTGTCCACATCACTCAACCAAATGAAAAAGAGGTCATCCACAAACCTGCGGTACAGACCTACATGGTCTTGGAACATATTGAGCTTAAAAAGAAAAGTTTCTTCCCATTGGGCCATAACTAGGTTGGCGTAGCTATTGGCACAAGAAGTGTCCATAGCCACGCCATCCTTCTGCAAGAACACATCTTCTCCAAACATAAAAATGTTAAGCAGAACTGTTTCCAAGAGCAGTGTAATAAAATCAATTTTCGCAGATGTAAAATCAGAATGAGTTCTAAAATAATCTTGTATGTACTGTATCCCTATGTCATTAGGGATCACCGTAAACAAGCTCACAACATCTAAAGTGACTAGTATGTAGTGTGAGTTGTCATTCAATTGTGTTGTGTAAGCATATAAGTCAAGTAGGAATTGTTTACTGTCTCTTAGAATAATGTTGTTATCATTTATAAAGGGTCTAAGGTGGAACTCAATATATATAGAGAGGGGCTCAGTCACCCAACCTTGGCCAGCTACAATCGGTCTCATCGGAGGTTCCACGATGGACTTGTGGACCTTTGGAAGACCTTGTATAATTGGAATGAGTGGATTAACAACCTTAAAATAGTTATACAATTCTTTAGTAATAATAAAAGATGCTAAAAGCTCATTGAGCATATCGTATATCTGAAATACCTTTTCCATAACTGTCGTCATATCTATTTTCAAATAAAAAGATGTATTGCTCAAGAGTTGGTGCATTCTCTTATCATAATCTAATGTATCCATGAGTACAATGGGTCCCCCTTTATCAGCAGGTCTGATAACCAATCTGTCGTCATTTCTTAAACCCATTAAAGCTTGTCTTTGATTTTAACTCAAATTGTGCCTGTACTTAACATCACGAGTATCCTCAAAATGACTGTAAATATCATTTTCCATCATCCTAGAAAAAACATCTAATAGTGGATGTAATTGTGGTATATACACACTATTGGGTCGAAAGCGAGAAACGTTATTCATCATATCTGAGTTGCCAAAATCAAGTTTTAGTTGAATGTTCCTTATAAACATTTTGGTGTCAATGATGGAATCAACGACATTGCTTCTCCTCGTGGGAATGAAACTCAGTCCTTTATTCAGGACTTGTTCTTCGTATAAAGTCAAAACCCTTGTTGATAAATTGACTATTAACGAATCGTTCTTTCCCACATTCTCTTTAGTGTGGGTCCCTGGTGTTCTCCACCTGACCCTTTCCTTTTCTGTCTGCCTCTGCTCATGGATCTTGTTCTCCCTGTGTACTGTTTCTGTGCTATGGGGAAAGGGGTTTGTGTAACCTCATTAGAGTTCAAACGTAACTGATTAGTGTCATTGTGAGTTGTCTTCCATCTAACAACTGCTTCCACATGTTTTGAGACATTGGCCATGATACAAGAAAGTACATTGTAGGTTTTATATGCTGTTCATTTTATGAAATACAGGCACATGTGTGCACACATACATTTATATTTATTTTTATACATATATCTATATTTATAGATGCAGGGCTGACCAATACCCCGGTTTGAATGACAAGGTACAGGTGAAACCGTTCTTGAGAAGGAGAAGGCTCCATGTACCCAACCATTAGTATACCACTTATGTTTAGTAGTATTTCATCAGCCTCATTTGTCCATTTTTACTTTATTTAATTTTTCCCTCTTGGACACTGCACTTCTTATTCCCTTGCTTATGGTTACACCACCACTTATTAGCTCCACTTCGTTAAGGCTACACCTAGTGAACCCCTTCCGTATGGTCCTATATGGATAGATAGTTTCTATGTTTTGTACAACCCTTGATTCACACACTGTTTATTCCATTTTTGATGGGTAGATAGGTTTTTACATTTCTTATCAATTTAGGTTTCCACACTGTTTATGCTAATGGAGTGCATGATACAAGAAAGTACATTGTAGGTTTTATATGCTGTTCATTTTATGAAATACAGGCACATGTGTGCACACATACATTTATATTTATTTTTATACATATATCTATATTTATATTTATTTTTATAGATTGTATGTTTATTAAATCAAATTTTTAATAATGTTTTTTATAAAGTTATGTAATGTCGTATTTTAAATGAAGCTATATAGCGCTTTAAGACTTTTTTAATGTTGATTGACTGACCAATAGCGTTGTATAGAGCGATATTTAAATTGTAACTTGGTTGCAATTAAATGTTTGAAAGTCTGAAGAAGCCTACGGGCGAAAGCGCTCACTACCAATAAAAGATTCACCTCCACATTGCTCATCAAGCGTGGTGGTTTCCTTATGTGAACATTTTGTGCATTTTAGTGACTGGATATTTGGCTACCATACACCAGCGTACCTTTTTGTTTATTTATATTTCTACAGCTTTACTTCGCTGGTGTCTCGCTCTACATGCTGGTTGTGATTTTTGGATTTTATTATTAACATAAACATTGTACTTCAGATATATTGCTGTATATCATATAACCTAAGCGGGCGGCCACGGTGGTGCAGCAGTTAGCGTTGCCGCCTCACAGCAAGAGGTTTTCTGTTTCGATCCTCGGCTGGGGTGCCTTCTGTGTGGAGTCTGCATGTCCTCCCTGTGGTTGCGTGGGTTTCCTCCAGGTGCTCCGGTTTCCTCCCACATCCCAAAGACATGCTGTAGATGGATTGGGCACACTAAATTGGCCCTAGATGTGTGTGTGTGCCTTCTGTGGAAGGTTGGGTGCCGGGCTGGCAACTCGACACTGTAAACCTCCACTGCCAATCATGAGTGGACAGGTGATCCACTGTGGCCGAAAGAAGAAGAATAATCATATAACTTAAGCAATATTGCATAAATTATTCAATTCCTGCCTTTTTTAAACAAGAAACATATTTATTAAATCATCACTTACTACACAGGCAATCATACATTTATATAAACAAAAACAAACCACGCCAACACAATCCTAGTTGTAAACATTTTACATCACAAACTATACTGACACACTCCCAGTTGCAAACATTATACATCACTTATAATCGACCAAATCTTTCTCACTCAAACATTACATAGCTCATTTAAATCCTGCCAGCTTTTAAACCTCATTCTTCCCTTGTATGTATTGTTCCCACAATTCCCATTTTTTCCTATGTAGTTTGCTCCTACCCTTTTCTAAAGATCTCAATTCCAGTTCTTTTAGCTCTGTTATTATATTCACTACTTACAGTATAGTTGGTTTAGATTTTGATTTCCATTTTCTAGTAGTTGTTTTTTTGGCAGCCACCATTATTTGACACAGCAAAGCCTTACCATGTCCAGGCAGTTCTGATTCTGTATCATAGTTCAGAAAAATTATCTCCCTTGTCAGACCACTCTTCCCACCCAGCATCTCTAACAGTGCATCCCGCAGGGAATCCTTAATGGCCACCAACTCACTGCACTCCCAGAAAATATGTTCCCAATTACCTCTTTCTTCCCTTTCACACCGCCAACATTTGCTATCTGCCTGAGAAAAACAATTCTGAAGTCTGTTTGGGGTATAAAAATATCTATGTAAATATTTCCAGGCAAAAATCCAAAATCTTCTAGATTTTGTTGTATATTTGGGAGACATACATAAATCATTCCATTGTTTCTTTGTGAATTGCTTATTCAGTCTGTCTTCCCAATCCTTTCTATCCTCCTCTGATTGATTCTTATAGTTATCATGCAATATTTTATATGCTGTACTAATTATTCCTTTTTTAAAGACAGCTTCTGTTCTAGATTATATTAAAAACTCTACCAGTGCTGGTCTTTCATTTAAGACCCTCTTTGTCTTCCTAGGGACTTCTTTAGTGGGGTGCTCCAGAGAAGTGTTGGAAGAAATTGTAATACTCTGCTGGGTAGCCTGAGGACTTTGGGCTGGCTGTGCCTGTGACATAGAATGAAGGGGCAGAGACACATGGGATACAGAGGGAAGATCCGAGGGGGTAGGAACCCTCCGTCCAGCTGAAGCAGAGAACACTCTCTCCACCACTTCAAAGATGGAATGCTTCAGGGAGAAGGAAGCCAGTGGAGGCATGAACCCACACTTATGCACTGCCCCAAAGGCAGTCCATCAGAGGCAGAGGGTTGGAGCTGAACTGTCCAATTGCCAAGGCTCCAAGGGGAAAAGATGGCTTTGAAAACTTTGGAGTCCACTCTAAAGCCTTGGATCTGACGGGGAAACTTCAGCTCTGAGATTCATCAGGCTCTGAAACCATCGGAGCTGGTACACTCAGAGACAGTTTGGAGCCAAATATACTAACATCTTTGGATCTGATCCAGATGGTCCCAAGAATATCAGATCCAACGGACCAAGATTGGCAAAGTAGTACAGACAAGGACTTCCTGACCCAAAGGGGTAGAGGCCAGAAGAACTTCCATCTGTATCTGCTCTGAGAGAAATTTCTTCATCATTTTATCCACATCAGCCTTAGCCAGACTTCTGGAAGAACGAGAAGATGGGGACCTGGATTGCTGGCAGGATTCAAGGTATAGGGAAGGTACTGTAGAGGGTACCGGGTCTATGAATGGGGAATTACCTGGCCCTGGGTAAAGGCCTCAAATCCAAGGAGCTAGGATCTGAGGAAAGCTTTGTTGACTCTGATGCCGGCTGAGCAGGAGCAGTGTTCGTATCTGACTTATGCTTTTTCTTTGGTGGTTATGTGGCAGTATCCAATGAGGATTTGAGGATCCCGAAGGTTTTGAAGACTTGGTTGAAGGCTCCTTTAACTCAAGTTTGGCGGGTTGAGCCCCAGAAATAGCCTCAGAAAAGGAAGACGGTAGCAATCCTTTCAAGATTAATTTATTTTTCGTATCCGCAATTGCTCATGAGTTGAAGTCCTTACAGATAGAACAGTCTACCTGAAGATGATCTGGGCCCAAGCAGTATATACACAAGGTGTGTGCATCAGAAAGAGGTAACTGGTGCTCACATTTCTGGCACATTTTAAAGCTAGAGCTGCCTTTTTCAGACATTATGACAATAGTAATACAAAAATAGTAAAAGGAAGAAGTTTCTTTTAACTATTAAGGATAGAAATAAAGAAAAATTACCAGCAGTATAAGAGGGAAAGGAAAAGAAGAAATTATCAACTATTTAAAAAGACTACACTAAAAAGTGTAAAAGGGGAGGAATTAGAACTGGGAATAAGTCTGATATCTTATAGAGAACAAAAGAAAAAAAAGACTTATCTCAATATCAAAATGCTTGAGAGCTCAAGGCGACTAAGTCCAAACGTGAAAAGTGGCAAATGAAATCTGAGGTATGTCAGGGATTAGTGCATTATGGGTAAGGAAGGAGCTCAAGAGCTTTTTGGTGGACATGAGCCAAAGTAACGACCGAGTCAGATCTGAGGATCATTTACAAGCCCAACTGTTGAGGAATTAATGAAAAAAATGACAACCTCAGATAGACTAATTTAAAGATGAAGGGTAATCAAGTAAAAATGAGACGTTAGCAATTTTCTACTTATTTGTTAAAAAATAGGAATTTAAAGAAAAGGTAGTGAAAATTATCCAAGACTTATTAGGGAAAATAAACATTTCTTTGGAATGAATAGCTATGCAGTGGAATAAAATGAAAATGGAATTTAAAAATATAATAGAAATAAGAGAGAAAGAAACATTGGAAAGAATGAATTAATATGAATAATTTAGAGAGGTTATGAAACGTTAAAATACCACAAATAAAGGAGAATCTTACAGAACATGAGGAAGAGCAATTGTTGAGTGCTAAAGGGAAAATAAGGGAGTATTTGAATAATATGCATGAGTTTAGATAGTCTGCTGTTAAGCAAGTATTTTTTGATAACAACTACAGAGCATAAAGTCTATTAACGCAATGTAAGCAACAGAAAATAGAAAGTAGCATTCCCAAAAGTTAAGGAGTATATGACAAGAAAAATAACCAGAGACCCAATAGATATATTAAAGATACTTCAGAAATTCTATGAAAATGTGTGTGAAGCAGATAAATAGAGAAGTCAGGAAAATGCACCAATGAAAATGTTTTGGAAGACAACTATGCCAAGGTTATAGGAGGATGAGGCTCAAGAACTAATAGCTAAGACTGAAGGGGATGAGATAAAAAATTGTAATGCATAATCAGTTAACAAGGAAGTCTCCAGGAACTGATTCCATTTCAGTTGAAGTCTGGAAATATGTGCACAGGTATGTTTATACCCACAGCAGACTTCAGATTATTTTTTTCTAGGGTAGATGGCAAATGCTGGAGTTGTGATTGGAAACAGAGGGGTAATGAGAAACATGAAAATCAATCCATAAACCAAGAACAGTCACACTGGTGAGAAAAGACTTCAGAGTTGAGTGCTCCTCAAAACATAAATTTATTACTTAAAAAACTTATAAAACAATCAAGATTAAGCGCTTTCATCCTCTGGTAACTAGACTTCATCAGAACAATTACCCGTAAGTCAAGAAGCCTTTTTATACGTCATAATAAATTAATTAATTACATAATATCCAAATTAGTAAAATTTCCTCCGAGTGCCAGCATAAACAGCTACTATGTTGTAAAACCTGCTAGTAAAAACAAGTAACAGTTACAAAGAAATAATTTACAATAACATGCAGTGCAATTGAAAGATTCCTGTAGCTAAGATTAAAAACATTTTTCAGTTTTTTATATAATACTCATAACTAAAAAATGTTTCTATACCCTATGTGACACATTTTTTGGATATAACACTTATTAAAAATTATGTAAAGAGAAGATTTGATTCAGCTATATACAGGAAACCTAGTTATTCCAACTCTCTGTTACACTTTGAGAGTATGCATCTACTACACCAAAAAAAGTTGATTATAAAGGGGCAGTGCATGAGACTAGCAAGAATGGTGTCAGGAGATGATGACTTCTAGGTGGAATTAGAAACACTTAAAGGTATGTTTGCATGGAGGGGATACCCAGAATTGTTTTTGAAAAAAAAATCTTTGATGAAGTCTGTAGGAAAAGGTCCTCAGGGCACTTTATTCCACTATTAGGAAGGTCTAATGCTACACTATCCACCCCTAGTGATAAAATGGGTGACGCAGTAGAGGGACCAAGTGGCAAACAATTCAACAATGGAATGATGTTGACTTACACTAATGAATTTGATAACTTGAGAGATTTTAGAAAGAAATTGGGCTATCTTTGAAGTCAACCTGGACCATCTTAGTGCAGTGGGGAAAAGACCAGTAGTGATATGCAAAAAAGCTCCTAGTTTTAAATGGATACTGGAAAGAATGGAAAGACATGAAAATAAGAGAAGAATGGTCAAGTGCGAAAACTATAATCAATGCAAGTATGTTATGGAAGGTTATTCCTTTAATATACACGGCTTTGGGTACATAAAACCTAGTGGCAGGTTTACATCTTCCACTAAGGGTGTTGTTTATCTAGGGTTATACACACTTTGCACAGCATTCTACGTAGGGAAAACTAAATGTAAATACAGGCAAAGGATATATCAACACATACACGACATCAAGAAGAAAGTTGAAAACAATGCCAAGTCATTACTTCTTAGAAATTTTAGCACTTAAATGGCAACCTAGGACCAATGCCACCCAGCCACCAGGTTTAAATGAAAATGTTTCAATTTCCAGCATACTAAAACTCAAAGCTAGATATTATTTTGGGTATTTATGCATTGGTGCCACAGGGTATGCATTTGATGTGTGTCACATAGGGTATGGAAAATTTTTTAGTTAAGAGTATTATATAAAAAACTGAAAAAAAATTAATCTTAGCTGCAGTAATCTTTCAAGTGCACTGAGTATTGTTGTAAATTATTTCTTTGTTACTTTTACTTGTTTTTACTAGCAGGTTTTACAACATAGTAGCTGTTTATGCTGGCACTCTGAGGAAATTTTACTAATTTAGTATGATGTATAAAAAGGCTTCTTGACTTATGGGTAATTGTTCTGATGAAGTCCAGTTACCAGAGGACGAAAGCACTTAACCTCTCTTGTTGTTTTATGAGTTTTTTAAGTAATAAATTTATGTTTTGAGCAACAATCAACTCTAAAGTCTTTTCCCACCAGTGTGACTGTAATTAGAAACATGTTTTTTGGGAATGCAATGAGTTGCTAGAATTTAAAAATTCCATACAGGGTACTTTGCCAGAAGTGTTGGTGGTGGGGGGGGGGGGGGGCACATTATTGTAACAAAGGATTTTTTTTTTTTTAAGCTGGGATATAAAACATGAATTGCCTAGACATAGTAAGGCCTTACTATGTTTAATGCTATTGACTACCAAAAAACAATGGTTGGGAGGGTGGCCTAATGGTTAAGGTGGTTGCTTTACAAACACAAGGTGCAGGGTTTGAATCTCACAAGGGATAATTGGCTAGGCTTAAAATGACTCGCAAGGGCAGTTAGCCTAGTACTAACCTATGAACCTATGAACCTATGAAATCAAAATCTGAACCATAGATAAAGTATTAAATGTTGAAAAGGAGATAAAATAACTGGTGGTATAATCTTTAGAAAAGTAAAGGAGCAAACTACTTACAAATAATTGGAATTTGTGGGAGCAATACATGCAGAATAATAATCAGGAGGAGGAGGAATGAAATTTCAGGGAAAGTAGGACTAGAGCAGTTTGTGTTATATTGCAGTGAGTGATATTTTTAAAGAAAACATATGTGAATAATGCATAAAAAGGAAAATTGTATCCCTCCATCCATCCTTAACCCCTTTTTCCCATTTTGCACATGGGGTTGGGGTGTCACTTTCAACAGTGACAATCATCTTAAACTAAGGTTTACACCACTGGGTGGTTAGCCCTGCTGTAATAGTTCATCCGTACCACTCACTCGCAAACAGCACTTGTATCTACAGCCAATTTAGTGTGTCCAGTCCATCTACTGCATGTCTTTGGAATGTGGTAAGAAGCTGGAGCACCTGGAGGAAACGCACGTGACCGCAGGGAGGATATGCAGACTCCACACAGAAGGCACCCCACCCAGAAATTGAACCAGAGAACCTCTTGCTGTGAGGCAACAACATTAACTGCTACACCAACGTAGGCCTACCCATTTCATTACTAAATATATGTGAAATTAACAAATGTGCTTAAAAAAAGAATAGCTGGAAAGAGCCATGTTAAAGTTAATATAATGTTGTGAACTAAGGCTGCTGTATTCACATTGATGCATTGTGCGACTATTCATGCCCAACTCTGGCTGCAGCATTCATTGCTTGTAGTGCATACCTGTTATTTGGACTGATTGCTGCTGGTATGCCACTTGAGTACTGGTATTGTACTGACCTTCCACTGTTTGTCATAAAGTCATCATAGTCAGGGCTTTTATAGAGCAAGTGATCTCCTACATTGATGTGTTCTGATTTTCTTGCCTTCCCTAGAATTCATTATGCAGGGAGGACTAGACAGATAATAAAGGCGAGGCAGAAAGAATTTAAAGAACAAAGAACACCAAACTAGGGTAAAGAAGTGTAAGTCAACATACCCTTTGCTCAGTCATTTAACTTATTACAGATTTACTTACAGCACAATTTTTTCAGCATTCAGCATTGTTATCCTTGTCAAAATACAAGGTTGTTTATATAAGAAGTAACCAGAAATCAATTAGTTATCATTATATGGGCAAAAATGGTCTGAAGTACAGAACATAAATAAAATTAGTACCAGAACATTTGTATTACACTTGTATATGTCATGTAAAAAATTGTGGTCATGCAGCATTACAGATATAACATTGATTCTGACTCACCTTCACTTGCATAATATGAACGTCCTCTTGTTATTTTTTTTTTTTTCTTCTTTTTTTCTCAAGCAAGTTAGTTGAAGGGGAGGTTTGGCCATGTGATTTTTGCTTGCCACCCATTGAAGCAATGTATTTTATCTCCTACTGTAAGTATTTTTGTGTGCTTCAAGACTGATGGCTCACAGAGAAAGATTGATCATTGTTTATATTGTTAAGAGTGATTACTCACTCTTTCTCCATAAGTAAGGGAGGGATGCAGTGGGCTTTCCCCTGTGTAAAATGCTTATTTTAATTGTTGATCATTTACACAAAATTCCTATATTCCACAAGTACATATATTTAGATCTTTTTTGTAGTCAAGGGTATGGGTTATATCCTGAAATGTATGAGCTATTGCATCTAGAGCTATGCATTTCATTCAGATGCATTATAGCCTAATTATGCAGCTTGTATATACAGAAATTATATGTTGTGTCAAAAGAAGGAAGCTGTTACAATTACAACTGTTATTTGAATAAAATATTTAGACCTTCTTTGCAGTGGCTAGCAATAAGTAGTGAAGAGGAGGCTCAAGGAGACTGTTTGAAACTTGCCATTAAGCAATTGTTGGAAGCAAAGAACAGTAAGGAGTCAGCATTTTTTAAGAAACATAAAAATAGGAAATCAGTAACTATAAAGGAAATACAATGCTGGTGCCTAATTACAAATTCAATCAAAATAGTGTTTCTTTGCATTAGAAGAGAGACCAAATGACTTATCATTTCTGGGACCCAACCCTTCCCCTGTACAGGTCAAAGCAATAGCTAGTAATCTGCTTCTGTTGTGTAAACATTGCTCAAATGTAATGAGATGAGTTTGTCAGAAACTTGAGTTTTCAGAAACTTGAAATTCATATTGTCGAGACAATATGATGGAGCTTCCAAAAATTCAAACTTCAAAAAACAACAAAAATCAACCTTTTTTCTATGTTTTTGCAGGGGGAAAGCTGCCAAGAACCCCCACTCTCTGCATATTATATACACTGACTCTGAGATCACACTACAGTAGGGAAAAGAGTAAATTCCCTGATCCTCACTGTACAGCGATCTCCATTCAAAATCTTAGAGTTTTTGGAAATTCGTTTTTTACACAACAAACAAGCGCAGTGCGTTTCAAAATCAAGTTTTGTTTAGAAATGGACAAGGCAAGGGTTCTAATTAGAAGAACAAAAAAATTCTGTAGCACCACATTACACTTTTATGATATTATTATGCCATACTAAGTCAGTGCAATACTGAAGTGTCATACATGTGCTAGGATAGCGTGGAAACTGCCTTGTGAAACACCAAAAAAAACCTAAAAACTTTTAAAAATTAAAATTACTGTAAGCAAAATGGTAAAAAGAAACAGAAATGGACAAGAGCAGGAAAAGCAATTCACAAAAGTCTTTTCTGATGGCCACACTTTCTCATGAGCTCCCTATACAGGCTGTTTGTGAGTAAGTCACAAAAAGATAATTTCAAAGAATAAAGAACTGAAAATGAACAGCTTGCTTTGCTTGTTTCAATATTGAAGAACTGTCGTGGCATCCAGTGTTATTAACCAAATTAAAATATTTGGTTGGTTATAAACAAATTAACTAGAAATAAATCAGTTAAAATCGTATCAAAAATAAGTGCATAAATAAATACTGTGGAACAGAGGAGAAAAATAACCTAATTATGAGACCACTTGCAGTGTAGTTTTGCAAGTCAGCTTCATAAATATAGATGTTAAGTTGTCTATCTCGCCTTCATTCTTGCTGGATGGGTTCGGAGCCGACCTCGGCTCCGACTCGGCCACTCTAAAAGCTCGAGAGTTGGTTCCACCGGCTCGAGGCTCCCCTTATATCCCACAATGCTAGGCGGTATTACCCCAGATCTCATTTGCCGCTACAGCGATCGAGGTGTGTTGTTTCTACCGGCTTCAGGTCAGTTCATATAGATTAGTCTATAGTTAATTTAAGCCCCTTTAATTTAGTTTTTTATCGTTATTTCCCTTAATTGAGTGGATTTTGATCCTTTCCTACCTGTTTATCCACCCTTTTTTCCTCAAGAACTTATTAGTTCTTCCCTCAGGCCTTCGGGCCCTTCCATCCCCTTATTAGTGGAGTGTATGTGTTTGTAGGGATTTAAAAAAAAAAAAAAAAAAAAAAACTAAAACTAATTTTAGTAGTTTAATTTTAGTTAACCTTAGTGGATAGTGTAATCGGTGTGTTTGTGTTGTGTGGTGGTTACACTTTTTTTCCTTAAAAATGTCTAAGGATTCAAAGGTCTCAGGCTTCAAGAAGTGTGACTCGTGCTGTCAGAAAATGTCTCTGACAGACGGTCACACTTCTTGTGTGTACTGCCTGGGACCTTTACACCTGCAGGACTCTTGTGCTGTATGCCATGGCTTCAGCCCTAGAGTCCTGCAGGAAAGAAAAAACAAGCTCATCTTAAGAGGCTTGCTTAAGCCTGAGGGTTCCCCTACTGCTACTTCGGGTAAACCCTCTAAGGCTCCTAGGTCCTCGACTCCAGCTTCTGAGTCGAGGCCTAAGGCTTCGAAGCCTACTACTACATCGGCTCCGGCTGGAGCTGATGAGACTCGAACTGCAACTTCTGTGGTTCCCTCAGCTCCGGTTGGAGCCGAGGCATTGGAAATTTCTGAGTCGGCTCCGATCAGACCATCGGAACCGACATCTAGAAAGAGGTCCAGGTCACCGTCCCTTGGCTCCGTTCATTCGGCTCCAGCATCTCCCTTGCTGTCTGAACGGAGCCATAGATCTCACTCCTCTAGATCATCGAGGCTTTCGGATCATGACCTTCAGAGGGTAGTGAGTCGACTTCTTAAGTCCGAGGCACTGGCCCAAATGCTTCAGAGCCCGACTCATCAGTCGATGCTTAACCCTATCCCTCAAAATGTTCCTCCTCCGACTCCTTTGAGCTCGGAGCCGGGGCGTTTCGGAACCGAGACTGTGGTAGTGTCGGAACCGATACAATTGTCTTCGGTTCCGTCGTCGGCTCCGATTTCTTCCTTGGAAGAATCTCGGCGCCGGACTTCCCTCGTCGGCTCCGAGGGGGTGAGTGGCATCGGACCCTTGTCCGACCCCGCTCTCCCTCTCGGCGCTTCGGCGCTGGTGAGTTCGGCTCCGACATCGGCCTCGGAGCCATCACTGTTGGTGCCGAGGGAGGTTTTCAGCTTTTCGGAGCGGGGACCTTTGGCTCTGCCTGACAGGGGTGCCTTCGAGGTCATGCGGAGTGTGTTGGAACCTGGTTCAACTCCACAGTCGGTTCCGTCCATCCCTCCCTCTTCGGTGCCTCAGGTTATGTCTGCTCACTCCCTCATCCCAGACCACAGAGAGCCAGCTCCTCAAGAATCCCCTGTGGGGATCTCATCCTCTTCCGAGGCCTCTCCTGAATTGGCAGGGGAGCCCCCTAGGAAGAGAAAGTGCAAGAGGAAGCACATAGACTCACCTGAGTCTGTCACCTCTGACACGGATTTAGAGGATTCCGAGGGTTCCCCCCGATGTCCTTCAAGGATGCATCTGCAGTCCTTACAAATGGGTTGTCCTGTCGTCAGGCAGCCCTTCGGTCGGCCGGATTCCAAAGTCTGGGTCTGGCCTCGGCTGGTGTCGCACTTCACCCGACGTCATAGCTGCAGTTATTCGGGTATAAAGGCATCAGCCGACGCCATTTTCCCCAGTCTTTCTTGCCGCGTGGCACCCGAAGCAGAAGCTGTTCGCAAGTGCCAGTCGGTCAGAACCAGAGATTACTACTACAGAATACGTCTACCAAAGACTTCTAAAAAGCTAAGTACCCCGTTGGGGACTCTTTCTTGCCTCAGCCGATGTCAGAAAAAGTGAATAACTGTTTAACTTGTGGGAAACAAATACCTCATAAAGATTTCCAGTCTTACTGCTTACCTTGTCTAGGCCCAGACCACGACGTAGCAGCTTGTCTAGCCTGTGCTTCTTTTAACCGACGGACACTTAGACGTCGGTCGGAATTTGCTGAGGAGTTTTTCGGCTCCGATTTTGCTTACATTATGCCGTCGGATCCTCCGACTACGCAAATATCTAAAAAGCGCAAGGAAAAGGACCGACACTCGCGGTCCGCGGTTTCGGCTGAAACCGCGGTTAAGCCAACCGCGAGTGTCTCGGTTTCGGCTGAAACCGAGCAAGCGGTTCTTCCTTCAGCCGAAAACTTACCTCCTACCGAGGCCTCTTCCAACCTGGTGGAATCGGCTTCTGAAATCACTCCTGCTCTTACAGTTTCTCAGGAATTATCTGACACTATCCCCTTGGATATTTCTACCCCTGCACGTGGAGCTGCTAGGCCACCTGCATCCATGTCCATTAAGGCCTTTGCCAGGGCCAAAGCAGCTAAAACAACTAAATCTGTGCCTGCTAAGATTCCCTCTCACAGGCCTAGCTCTAGTTCACAAATGCTTAGTTTAGCAGAGGACCTCATTTCTTTACTCCGGGGATCCCAACCTCACCCAGACAGGGCCTCTCACCCACCTCCAGAGAAGAGGCCTAGAGCAGAGCCCCCTGAGCCTGTTTCAACAGATGATTCCTCTGATGATTCAGATAACACAAACCCTCCAGAGGCTCCTTTCTCCCCTTATGAAGACTCTGATGCTGAAGAGTCCATTCCTTCTGCCTCTCCGCCTGAGGAATTTTCCTTTGGGGAAACCTTGCATGCTATGAGGGAACAATTTCAGTGGCAGGGCCAGGATTTTCAGACTCCAGAAAAAGGCTTAGAACCTTTCTGCATTTACCACAACATAGGCCTTTAGCCATTCCTCCAGTTCTTTCTGTTGTAGATGATGCATTTAATGATGCTTGTACTGCTCCTGATTCTCTACCTCCGGCCCCTGCTAAGCCCGATAGGTACTACAGGGTCCCGGACACGCATTACCATTTGTATAAGGCTCCCTTTGCAGATCCCGAGACTATCTCCCAGGGTCCTAAGGCTGTAGCAGCTACCTCTGCCAAAAACCCTCTCCCCTCTGAAAGGGAATCCAGATCCTTAGAGAGATGGGGTAAAAAAGTATACACTTCTGCTACTCTTTCAGCTAGGGCCTTGAACTGTCAATTCCACATGATCCAGTATCAAGAATTTATGCTAGACCAGTTAACCAAAAAACTGTCCTCGGATGAACCATTGGACAAAAAATCTGTTCAGGAGATGGTACATAACATTCAGCAAGTCAGTAACCATTCCTTAAAATGCGGCTATGATGCACTGGAGGCTTCCTTTAGATCAGCCATGACTGGCACAGTTATCAGAAGGCATGCGTGGTTAAAAGAGCAGGCCTTACGAGACCATGTCAAATCAAAACTACTAGATGCTCCCATGGACAAGATCAATTTGTTTGGCTCTCCTGCACAACAGGTGCTGAAGAAGATGGAAGAGAAGGCAAAATCTGTCCAAACAGTGAAAGATTTCTTACAGGTCCAACCTCCAAGGTTTAGCAGGAATTGGCCCTCCAAGAATTGATCCTTTCCAGACTCCTGCAGAGCTCAGAGAGGCAGGAATAGGCGTTCAAGAGGCAGAAGCCAATCCAGGGGTGCCTACAGGGGACGCCAGTGGCAGGGTAACAATCAGCGAGGTGCAGCCACAGACACAGCCACCACCACTACTACAGGACAAACACAGTGACTTGGCTCTAGCACCGCCTACCAGGGGACAACTAGAAGCATCCTTGGGCGGAAAGCTAGCTTTATTTTCAGTAAACTGGCATTACATCACAAGAGACAAGTGGATTTTGCAGACAATAGACCAAGGTTACAGGTTTCACTTCCATACTCTACCAGGGAAGAGAGGAATGCCAAACCTACCTCCAAATCAAAAGGCAGAAGCTCTAAAACAAATAACTCAATTATTAAGGATGAGAGCTGTGGAAAAGGTACCATCTATGGAGCAAGGACAGGGATTTTACTCCAGGCTCTTCCTGGTACCAAGAAAAGAAAGCAAATGGAGACCTATTCTCGACCTGTCCGCTTTAAACACATTCCTCATTGTTCCAAAGTTCAAAATGCTGACCCTACAGCAGCCTCTTCCCATGCTGGGCAAGGAGTCTTGGCTGGTAACTCTAGATCTCAAGGAGGCATACCTGCACGTCCCCATACGACCAAATTGCAGAAGATACCTCAGATTTCTTGCAGGATCAGAGCATTATCAATTCTCAGCATTGCCCTTTGGCTTATCTACTGTGCCCAGAGTGTTCACGAAATGCCTGGCATCAGTAATTGCTCATTGCAGGCTTCAGGGAATCCAAATCTACCCTTACCTGGACGACTGCCTGATACAAGCGGACAACAAAAACAAGCTAGCAGAAGACCTGAAAGGGTCATTTACCTACTACAAGCTCTGGGATACACAGTCAATATAAAAAAGTCAAGACTGATATACCATCCCAAAGGATAACCTTTTTGGGTGCAGAGCTGGACACAACAAAACAAATGGCATTCCTAACAGTAGAAAAACAGGAGCAACTCCCTCTCTACTTCTTGGCATTAACAAAGCAGAATCATCTAACAGCAAGAAAAGTTCTGCAAGCCTTGGGTTTCATGGCATCCTGCATAATATTGGTTCCACATGCCAGACTGCATATGAGAAAGTTACAGTGGTACCTAAGGAATTTATGGTCTCAGCACAAGCACAGCCTAGAAACCCAAATTCCAATAATTCCATGCCTGAAGCAAGAATTCCAATGGTGGGCTCAGGCCTGTCAATCAACCAAAGAATTGCCTTTCCACAACACTCAACCAAGCCAAACCATCACAACGGACGCCTCAGACCTCGGTTGGGGGGCCCACATGCTGGACAAGTGCATTCAAGGTTTATGGACTCAAGACCAGCTGCACCTACATATAAATCAAAAGGAAATGCTGGCAGTAAAACTGGCAATTCAGGCATTCAGACCATTTCTTCGAGAAGGTCAACTGTTGATAAGAACAGACAACACCACAGTTATGTGGTACATCAACAAACAGGGAGGCACACATTCTTACCCTCTATGCTGGATGGCAATGGACCTCTGGAATGTGGCCCTGAGCTACAACATTCAGTTACAAGCAATTTTTGTACCAGGAAAAGAAAACATTCTATCAGACATACTAAGCAGAACTACCACGGATGCCCACGAATGGATGCTGCATCCGGACATCTTCAAAACCATTACAAGAAAATGGGGGCTCCCACAAATAGACTTATTTGCATCCCCACGCAATCACCAACTAAAGAAATTCTGCACAAGGACGTACCACCCACTTGCCTGGAAGGTGGACTCCCTATCTTTCAGCTGGAAAAACCTGACAGCATATGCATTCCCACCACTTCCTTTGATGCACAAGGTGCTATTGAAAATCAAAGAGGACCGTCCAAGGATCATTCTGATAGCTCCAGACTGGCCAAGACAACATTGGTACCCATTACTGAGGAGCATGTCTCGGGAACAAATATGGCCTCTACCCCTTGTTCCCTTGCTGTTAACACAGAACAACTACAACACCCTGCATCCAAACCTGAAAACACTGCAGCTGACTGCCTGGAACATTGCATAACAACAAATAACCCAAATTTATCCCAAAGGGTTAAAGACATTATCTTGGAGGCTCGCAGACCCTCAACAAGAAAAAATTATTCAGCAAAATGGAAAAGATATTTCATTTGGAGTACTGCAAAAGGAGAAAATGTGTCACTGGTGAACATAGCCAACATCCTGGAATACTTGGCAGAGCTCTTCCACAAAGGCCTGTCCTATTCTTCCATCAAGATTCATGCATCAGCTATTTCAGCAGAATACGACTTGGATCCTCCAGTCTTCTCACATCCTCTGCTCAGGCAGTTTCTGAGAGGAATTAAAAATGTAAAGCCTCCTAGGAAGCCACCATTGCCAGCATGGGACTTGAACTTTGTGCTAGAAAAATTGACACTTCCTCCTTTCGAACCAGCAGCAACAGCAGAATTACAATTCTTATCATGGAAAACTGCTTTCCTGTTGGCAATCACTTCAGCAAGAAGGGTATCTGAGCTACAGGCACTAATGGCAGTACAGCCCTTCCTGATCTTCCATCAAGATAGAGTATCCATGAGAACTAATCCTACTTTTATGCCTAAGGTGGTCTCCAGAGTATCTTTGAATCAGGCTATCCACCTACCTACATTCTTCCCCAACCCACAGAACAGGGGAGAAAGACTGTTGCATACCTTGGATGTGCATAGACAATTACGCTACTACCTGGACAGGACTAAGGCCAATAGGAAAACTGACCAGCTACTGGTAGCATATGCAACAGGAATGGAAGGGAAAGCAATTTCAAAACAGACAATCTCTAAGTGGATAGGAAATTGCATTAGATTTTGTTACTCCTACCATGGAAAGAAAACTCCAGAAAACATCAGGCCTCACTCTACAAGGGCTACAGCCACTACCACAGCTTTTCTACGAGTGGCTACCAAAGACATTTTAGAGGCTGCTACTTGGAGCTCCGTGTATACATTTGCCAAGCATTATAATTTACCTTTATACTCCAGATCCCGAGCAGGTTTTGCCACTGCTGTTTTGCAAGGGATCTTAACTACACCATAATTTTATTCCTCCTCCTCCCCCAGTTTGGCTATGGTATTCTACCCATTTGTAAGGACTGCAGATGCATCCTTGAAGGACATAGTACAGTTTTGTACCTACCATAAATGTAGATGTCCGATAGGAATGCATCTGCAGTCAGGATTACCCACCCTCCTTCCCTCTGTTGTACTCCTAGCGTATTTGCTCATCTTGTAGCTAGCTGGGTGAATCTATTATGGTGTATTTGTTTGTATATATGTACATACATGCTTATTTTTTGTTTGCTTCTACTATTTGGAATCATTTGCATTTATCCAAATTTAGCCTTCCTAGAGGGCACCTGGCATCTGGGGCAAGAAACACTGAGGAAAATGGCGTCGGCTGATGCCTTTATACCCGAATAACTGCAGCTATGACATCGGGTGAAGTGCGACACCAGCCGAGGCCAGACCCAGACTTTGGAATCCGGCCGACCGAAGGGCTGCCTGACGACAGGACAACCCATTTGTAAGGACTGCAGATGCATTCCTATCGGACATCTACATTTATGGTAGGTACAAAACTGTACTTTCCCCTTCTGAAGATGTCTCCTTTGCAGACATTCTAGAGATCCTGAAACAGAGGGGAAATTGGCCAGCCCTTAACCCTTCGGAGGATGAATCTGTGTATCTTGAGGCGTTTGGCTCTCGCCCTTCCACCTCCTGGGTGTCCCCCCCCCCTTTGACCCCCTCATGCAGGTGGTAGCTAAAAAGGCTTGGACGGCTCCTGACTCTGTGGACCCCACCCCCAGGAGACCTTCAAAGTTTATCACAGCGCCAGCAGATAAGCAATTTCTGACTAAGGGAGTTTCTGTGGATGCTATGGTGGTAGCTGCCGCCACTAAGAAGGAGCTAGCTGATCCTTCGGTGCCTGTCCATCCTCCTAACAAGGAATCTAGGTCTATGGACAGGTATGGGAAGCGGATGTTTTCGTCAGCGACCTTTGCTATGCGTTCGCTGAACTACCTCTGTCATTTCACTCGTCTTCAAAGAGACTTGATCAAGGAAGCGAGTGAGATGTTAAAGGATCCTACAGCTGCAGGTTTTCAGGATAAGATGAACGCTCAGCTGGCTACCCTGAATTCTGTAGCTAACTCCTCCATGCGCCTCCTCTCATATGCGGCTGATGGAGCGAGCAGAGCCGCAGGGACAGGTGTGGCCTTACGCCGGCATGCCTGGATGCGGCTATGCAATTTTGCGGACCCCTTTAAAACGTCTTTCACTAATTCCCCGTTTGATGGATCATCCCTCTTTGGTCCTCAAGTGAAAGAAACCTTGACGAGGTGCGAGACGGATGGCAAAACTCTTTCTGCCGTCGGAGTCCGTTTTTCTACTCCTTCTAGGCCTTACCCCAAAGGCCAGAAAAGTGGGGAAATGTGGTTCCGCAAGCAATCTCAAGGGACTTTGCCTGACTCAGAGTCGGTTCCCCTCCAGAGGCAGAGGAGGGAACAACAATGGTAGACGTCGCCCTAGGGGCAGGGGGGGTCCGCAGAACCAGGGCAATCGAGAAACCTTTTCCGATAAGCCCTTCCAGCATCCCTGAGGTGTTGCCCGACTGTCCCCCTTCCGAGGCAGTCGGGGGAAGATTGTCACTGTACCCAGAAGCCTGGCGATCCCTAACTCAAGACAAGTGGGTACAGTCCATCATTTCCGAAGGCTATTCCATTCCGTTCTTTCGTATTCCAAATCAATCAAAAAAATCCCTTCCAGATGTTCCACCCACTCAAAGGGATCAAGCAGCGTTGGAAATTTCAAAGTTGCTTGCAAAAAGAGCCATTCAGCCACTGCCAGCAGACCAGCAAGGATCCGGAATCTACTCCAAGTTCTTTTTGGTTCCAAAGAAAACAGGGGACTAGAGACCCATTTTGGATCTCAGTATCTTGAACAAGTCGGTCAAGAAAACAAGATTTCGGATGGTCACGCTACAATCCATCCTACCCCTATTGGGAAAGGAAAACTGGATGTGCTCTATAGACCTCCAGGAGGCGTACTATCATATAAAAATGAACAGACGCTCCAGGAGATTCCTCCGCTTCAGGCTGGGAACCAGTCACTTTCAGTTCAGAGCCCTGCCCTTTGGACTCACCACTGCCCCCCGGGTGTTTACCAAATGCATGGCAGTGGTAGCTTCTCACCTGAGACATCAAGGATTCCAGGTGTTTCCATACTTAGACGACTGGCTCCTCACAGCTCCTACCAAGCATCTCCTTCTAATAGCCAGAGACTACACCTTTCGCATTTGTCAAAAGTTAGGTATCTCAATAAATTGCGAAAAGTCTGTTTTGTCGCCTTGTCGTACTATTTCCTTCATAGGCGCAAATCTAGACACAGTCAACTTGTCTGCGAGGCTCACAGACCAAAGAATAGCAGACATACGCAAACTGGTCTCCCTTTTCTTCCACAGCAACAGAGTCAAAGTCAGATTAGTTCTGAAAGTACTAGGGATTATGGCGGCTGCTATCCCTCTACTTCTATTAGCCAGATTTCACATGAGAATCCTTCAATGGATGCTCTTCACACAATGGTCATACCAACAACTTCCGATGTCCCACACCATTATGATTACGCAAGCATGCAAGAATCATCTTCTTTGGTGGATTTCTTCCCCCCAGCTCTTCCTGGGAAGACCCTTTGTTCCTCCCCCTCTGGTTGCTACTCTGACAACGGACGCCTCCCTGATTGGGTGGGGGGGGCATTATCAGGGCAGAACAGTCCAGGGCATATGGCAACCAGACGAACGCCACTTGCATATAAATGTTCTAGAGATGAGAGCAGTGCTTTTAGCGTTGCAAGCCTTCAAGACTCTCTTTCCTTGGGAACGATAGCAATCCAGACGGACAACATGTCTGTAGTGTGGTATATCAACAAACAAGGCGGAACCAGGTCCTATCCCCTGTGTCGAGAAGCACTCAGACTGTGGCAATGGGCGATTTCTTCTCAGCGGTTTCTGATTGCAACGCACATCCCCGGGAGGTCCAATCTTATCGCGGACAAGTTGAGCAGAGCTATCCTCATGCCTCACGAGTGGTCTCTGAAAGATTCTATTTTGGAGAAAATTTTTCTCAAGTGGGGTCAGCCTTGCTGCGACCTTTTTGCTACTCCCCAAAACAGCAAGTGCAGAGATTATTTCACCCTATTCCCGTTACCAGGCCAGCCCAGCAGAGATGCTCTAGTCCAAGTTTGGCCCCGGGGACTTCTGTATGCATTTCCTCCCTTCCCACTAATCTCTCAAGTGATACAGAAAGCTATCGCTCAGAAGGCCTCATTGATCCTCATTGCTCCTTACTGGCCTCGACAGGTTTGGTTCCCCTTTCTACATCAATTTCTGTTGGAGCAACCTTGGCATCTGGACCTAGTTCCAGATCTTTTGATCCATCAGTCGGGTCAGTTACATCGCTCCCTCCCCTCTCTGAACCTCACTGCTTGGTTCCTCCAGTTCCAACCTTAGCCAGGCTTCCTCAAATATCTCACTCTGTTCGAGATATTTTGATAGCTTCCCATAAATCTTCCACTCGGAAGATTTATCTGAGTAAATGGAAACGTTTCGCCTATTGGGCTCAAGGAAGGGACTTAGATCCATTTACTGCTCCCATCCAAACAGTTCTGGATTTTCTAGCTGAACTATTTCATGCAGGTTCATCTCCTTCTACTCTTAAAGTTCAATTGGCAGCTATATCCAACTTTCATGTCGGCATATCAGATTCTGCCATCATGTCCCACAAGCTTTGCAAAGCGTTCTTGAAGGGAGTTTTTCTCCTTAAGCCTCCGATAAGAACTCCTCCTCCTTCTTGGGACCTTAATTTAGTTCTCACATCTTTGATTCTTCCCCCTTTTGAACCTGCAGCTTCTTTTTCAATGAAATTGCTATCCTGGAAGACTCTCTTTCTGGTAGCCATTACTTCAGCTAGAAGGGTCTCAGAACTTCATGCACTCAGCAGTCGACCACCCTATCTGTTGTTTCATAAGGATAGGTTATCCTTACGGACCAATCCATCCTTCTTACCTAAAGTAGCCTCTGTGGCAAATCTAAATCAAGACATAGACCTCCCTGTGTTGTTTCCTAATTTTTCTAACAGGTCTGAACAAAAATTGCATTGGCTAGATGTTCATCATCAATTGAGATATTATTTGGACAGGACCAAACGGATCAGAAAAACTGACCAGTTGTTTGTTTCTTATGCAGAAGGTAGAGAGGGCCTTGCAGTTTCTAAGGTATCACTATCCAGATGGCTAACATCCCTGATTTCCTTTGTGTATGAAATTAGACACCAAAAGTTGCCTAACAAACCTAAGGCTCATTCGACTAGGGCTTTGGCTACCTCTTTAGCTTTCCAAGACAGGCTGCCTATTGATACCATTTGTGCAGCAGCTACATGGGCTACTCCTCACACTTTCATTTCTCATTATAAGTTGGATCTAGCTTCTAGACATAGAGCTAATTTTGGTTCCACTGTTCTCAAGAGTCTGTTCCGATAGGCCACCCGGGACAAGGTGCTAGGGACGAGGTCCCATCCAGCAAGAATGAAGGCGAGATAGACAACTTAACATATAGAAGTTATGTTCTTAACATAACGTTCCATGTTAGTTGTCTTCTTCTCTTCTTCTTAACCCCACCCTCCTTCCCCCTAGCCTGGACAGACCTAGAGGAGTTTGATTGTGACCTCTCTTTCTTCCACCTCTATTGTATATGTATATGCTATACTTTGCATAGATCCCTTCATCAGGTTTCAGATCACCTTCTTCCTCTCCTTTTATAGAGGTGGTGTTCCCTTTTCCAGCAGTTCTGGATTTATTATTGGCTGGGCCTAGCTTACAAACGAGATCTGAGGTAATACCGCCTAGCATTGTGGGATATAAGGGGAGCCTCGAGCCGGTGGAACCAACTCTCGAGCTTTTAGAGTGGCCGAGTCGGAGCCGAGGTCGGCTCCGAACCCATCCAGCAAGAAAGAAGGCGAGAAGAAGACAACTAACATGGAACGTTATGGTAAGAACATAACTTCTATTTTTGGAACTGTCTATTACAGCTAATGTAGTTTCATCTATTTAAATTGTATGCACAGTGGAAAAAGAAAGACACTGTTGCAATGGTAATTACATTATATAAATCATATATTTGGACTTCCAGTTCAGTGGATCTGAGTCAATAACTGAAGCGAGAACACTGGAAAATGGGAACAGTAAAAAAAAATACAACAGTAGTGATTCTTCATGTTTCAGAATAAACATAAGAAAGCAATGGCTACACAGAGAAATACAAGACTAGTGCTGTGGTAAAGTTTGAGTTAAAATAGAGCTTGTTAGCATTAGAACAGATACCAAGATATTTGTGATTCCTAGAACCCATCCTCATCCCTGTGTGGATCAGTCAGTTGGAAGATATGCACGGGTCAAAGTAGCAGGTTGGAGTTTGTCACTATCTCTGAGCACTGCTTATGTGTAATGAGGCAATTATTGAAAAATGATTTTTTTTCCCTAAAACTAAGAACAAATAAATATGTTCATAGGGTAGGAATCCCTTTTCATAATTTGGGGGCAAAGCTGATATCTATAGTAACTAGGAATAAAATCTGCAGTGCAGTTAGCTGCTCTTCTTGTTATGCTGTATAGATAATATCAAAGCGAAAAAACAGTTCACCTTATATTGAGCACCTTAGTGTGACAGTTATCAATGGGCTTCCCATAGTAAGGGGGGTACACTTTCCTACAAATTAAAGTAAGCAAACTTACCACTGCTGATCACTAATCGCACAACACTCATCTGCCTTGCTGAAGATGATAAAGACCTTTTCTACCTACTTGAGGGCTATTGGTGATGTTTAAACAACCGACTGGATTGAACTACCTAGATCATTTACTCTACTGAGAAGGACAACAATTTCACCGGCTAAAACTTCAAAAGACCATACACGAGATCCTGCAACTGTAACTGAAATATCCAACCAGATTAAGTAATACGTGGTCCAAAACAATGAATCGTCTGGAACTGTTTATTTTAAATCAAATGAAAGCTTATTTTAACCTTGGTTTTATGTGGATTTATGGTCCAAAAGGTAACAGTTATTGCCTGTGATCCCAGGTCAAAGGTTTTTACCCTCCAGTTATGCTATATAGATAAGGAATACAGTGTCAGTTAATTATATACCCTGTTAGTCATCTCTTTACTGCACAAATAAAAACTGCAAAGGGTTTGAGCTGTAATACAAAATACTATTTAGTAACACCTCACTAAGCTTTTGTGATACTGACAATACCACAAAATTAAATTGTTCGAAGAACAGAGGCAGAAATGGAAAATTGGGCTAGGCTGCTTCATAAGTGGTCTCCTGGACAACATGCCTAGTAACTATCTAATGAACCCCTGAAAGCAACTTGCCATGGCCATCAATGTATATTTTTTGTTACACTCCCATGTGTATGGATAACTTCCACACTCTTGCATAGTCAGAAAACATTAGGAAAAGCTGTAAACTCCATTATCACTGAAACTGGCTTATAGCAAAGCTACATTGCTGTACTGACACTTGCTGTAGAAAATATGCATTGAGATTCACTAAAGCAATGGAATTGGACTTCAGTAAAAGCTCTGCTCCTTAACAGTGGTGTAATATACTTAAATGTCACATTCCTAAACATGGTAAATCTCCACACACCACTAAGCACAAAAAGAGTTGAATCTAACCCTGCCCCCACTGACGAAGGTCAGTAAACAATGCATTACAGAAAGAAATCTTCTTCTTCGGCTGTTCCCATTAGGGGTCGCCACAGCGGATTATCTGATGTCCTTCAAGGATGCATCTGCAGTCATTACAAATGGGTTGTCCTGTCATCAGGCAGCCCTTCGTTCGGCCGGATTCCAAAGTCTGGGTCTGGCTTCGGCTGGTGTCGCACTTCACCCGACGTCATTGCGGCAGTTTTCGGGTATAAAGGCATCAGCCGACGCCATTTTCCTCAGTCTTTCTTGCCGCGTGGCGCCCGAAGCAGAAGCTGTTCGCAAGTGCCGGTCGGTCAGATCCAGAGATTACTACTACCGAATACTACTTCGAAGACTTCTATAAAGCTAAGTACCCCGTTGGGGACTCTTTCTTGCCTCAGCCGATGTCAGAGAAAGTTAATAACTGTTTAACTTGTGGGAAACAAATACCTCATAAGGATTTCCACTCCTATTGCATACATTGTTTAGGCCCAGACCACGACGTAGCAGCTTGTCTAGCCTGTGCTTCTTTTAACAGGCGGACGCTGAGACGTCGCTCGGACTTTGCTGAACAGATTTTCGGCTCCGATTTTGCCTACATTATGCCGTCGGATCCTCCGACTACGCAAATAACTAAAAAACGCAAAGAAAAGGACCGACACTCGCGGTCCGCAGTTTCGGCTGAAACCACGGCCAAGCAAACCATGAGTGTCTCGGTTTCGGCCGAAACCGAGCAAGCGGTTCTTTCTTCAGCCGATAACTTGCCTTCTACCGAGGCCTCTTCGATTCTGGTAGAAACGGCTTCTGAAATCCAGCCTTCTGTTGCGATTTCACAGGATTTATCAGACACCATCCCTCTAGATATTTCTTCTCCTGCACGTGGAGCTGCTAGGCCTCCTCCAGCTATGTCTATTAAGGCCTTTGCCAGGGCTAAAGCAGCCAAAACTTCCAAACCAGTGGCTGCAAAGCCCCCCTCTCACAGGCCCAGCACCAGCTCCCATATGCTTTCTTTGGCACAGGATCTCATCACTTTAATCCGTGGATCCCAGCCTCATCCAGACAGGGCCTCTCTCCCTCCTCCAGAAAAGAGGCCTAGAGCAGAGCCCCCTGAGCCAATAGCCACAGATGATTATTCTGATGATTCAGAACACTCAGATCCTCCTGAGGCTTCTTATTCTCCTTACGAAGACTCCGATGCTGAGGAGTCCATCCCTTCAGCCTCTCCTCCTGAGGAATTTTCCTTTGGGGAAACCTTGCATGCTATGAGGGAACAATTCCAGTGGCAGGGCCAAGATTTCTCAGACTCAAGAAAAAGGCGTAGGACCTTTCTACACTTACCACAGCATAGGCCTTTAGCTATTCCTCCAGTTCTATCTGTTGTTGATGATGCATTTAATGATGCTTGCACTTCTCCTGATACTTTACCTCCGGCTCCTGCTAAACCAGATAGGTACTACAGGGTCCCGGACACTCATCACCACTTATATAAGGCCCCTTTTGCAGATCCTGAGACTATCTCCCAGGGCCCTAAAGCTGTAGCAGCTACTTCTTCTAAAAATCCTCCCCTCTGAAAGGGATTCCAGGTCCTTAGAGATGGGGTAAAAAAGTTTACACCTCTGCTACCTTGTCAGCTAGAGCTTTGAACTGCCAATTTCATATGATTCAATATCAAGAGTTTATGCTTGACCAGTTAACTAAAAAGCTGTCCTCTGAAGAATCTTTAGATAAAAAGTATGTTCAAGAAATGTTACATAACATTCAGCAGGTTAGTAACCATTCTTTAAAATGTGGCTATGATGCACTGGAGGCTTCTTTTAGATCAGCCATGATGGGCACAGTTATCAGGAGGCATGCATGGTTGAAAGAACAGGCATTACCAGACCATATCAAATCTAAGCTTTTGGATGCACCTATGGACAAGGTCAATTTATTTGGTGCCCCCGCACAGCAAGTTCTGAAAAAGATGGAAGAGAAAGCAAAATCTGTGCAAACAGTAAAAGATTTCTTACAAGTTCAACCTCCAAGGTTTAGCAGGAATTGGCCCTCCAAGAATTGGTCCTTTCCGGAGTCCTCTAAGGCACAAAGAGGCAGGAATAGGCGCTCTAGAGGCAGAAACCAATCCAGAGGTGCCTACAGGGGTCGCCAGTGGCAGGGTAACAACCAACGAGGCATGGACACAGCCACCACCACTACAACAACTCAATCACAGTGACTTGGCGGTGGCACCGCCTACCAGGGAACAACTAGAAGCACCCTTAGGTGGAAAGCTAACCTTATTTTCAAGAAACTGGCACTGCATTACAAGAGAAAAATGGATTTTGCAAACTATAGCCCAAGGTTACAGGTTCCATTTCCATACTCTACCAGGAAAGAGAGGAATGCCGAACCTACCACCTACTCAAAGGGCAGAAGCTCTAAAACAAATATCTCAATTATTAAGAATGAGAGCTGTGGAAAAGGTGCCATCTATGGAGCAAGGGAAGGGATTTTACTCCAGGCTCTTCCTGGTACCAAGAAAAGAAAACAAATGGAGGCCTATTCTAGATCTGTCCGCTCTAAACACATTCCTCATTGTTCCAAAATTCAAAATGCTGACTCTACAGCAGCTTCTTCCCATGCTGGGCAAGGAGTCTTGGCTGGTAACTCTAGATCTCAAGGAGGCATACCTGCACGTCCCCATAAGATCAATTTGCAGAAGATACCTCAGATTTCTTGCAGGATCAGAGCATTATCAATTCTCAGCATTGCCCTTTGGCTTATCTACTGCACCCAGAGTGTTCACGAAATGCCTGGCATCAGTAATCGCTCATTGCAGACTTCAGGGAATTCAAATCTATCCCTACCTGGACGACTGCCTGATACAAGCGGACAACAAAAACAAATTAACAGAAGACTTACAAAGAGTCATCTATCTGCTACAAGCCCTGGGATACACAGTCAATACAAAAAAGTCAAGGCTGATTCCATCCCAAATAATAACCTTTCTGGGTGCAGAACTGGACACATCAAAACAAATGGCATTTCTAACTGCAGAAAAGAAAGAACAACTTCCTCTCTACTTCTTGGCATTAACAAAGCAGAGCCACCTAACTGCAAGAAAAGTGTTACAAGCTCTAGGCTTCATGGCATCCTGCATAATTCTGGTCCCTCATGCCAGGCTTCATATGAGAAAGCTACAGTGGTACCTAAAGAATTTGTGGTCTCAGCACAAGCACAGCCTGGAAACCAAAATTCCAATGATCCCATGCCTCAAGCAAGAGTTCTTATGGTGGGCTCAGGCCTGTCAATCAAACACAGGACTACCCTTCAGCAAAAGTCATCCAAGACAAACTATCACGACAGATGCCTCAGACCTCGGTTGGGGGGCACACATGATGGACAAGTGCATTCAAGGCCTATGGACTCAAGACCAACTGAATCTGCACATAAACCTAAAAGAAATGATGGCAGTAAAATTGGCAATCCAGGCATTCAGACCTCTTCTCCACGAAGGCCAGCTGTTGATAAGGACAGACAACACCACAGTTATGTGGTACATCAACAAACAGGGAGGCACACACTCATACCCCCTATGCCGGCTGGCACTAGACCTATGGGATGTGGCTCTGGGTTACAACCTTCAGTTACAGGCAATTTATGTACCAGGGAAGGAAAACATTCTAGCAGACATATTAAGCAGAACTACAACAGATGCCCACGAATGGATGCTGCATCCGGACATCTTCAAAGACATCACAAGAAAATGGGGATTACTACACATAGACTTGTTTGCATCCCCATACAATCACCAGTTGAAGAAATTCTGCACAAGGACTTACCACCCACTTGCTTGGAAGGTGGACTCCTATCTTTCAGTTGGAAAAGCCTGACAGCATACGCATTCCCACCACTTCCTTTGATGCACAAGGTGCTTCTCAAGATCAAAGAGGAACGTCCGAGGATCATTCTGATAGCCCCAGACTGGCCAAGACAACATTGGTACCCACTACTGAGGAGCATGTCCAGGGAACAAATATGGAAACTACCACTGATCCCATTACTGCTGACACAGAACAACTACAACATTCTGCATCCAAGCCTAAAAACTCTGCAGCTAACTGCCTGGAACATCACATGACAGAAATTAACCCAAATTTATCCCAAAGGGTTAAGGACATAATCCTGGAGGCTCGTAGACCTTCAACAAGAAAGAGTTATGCAGCAAAATGGAAAAGATATCTCATCTGGAGTGCTGCAAAAGGGCAAGATGTGACACCGGTGAACATAGCCAACATCCTGGAGTACTTGGCTGAGCTCTACCACACAGGCCTGTCCTATTCCTCCATTAAGATACATGCATCAGCTATTTCAGCACAGTACAGCTTGCATCCTCCTGTCTTCTCGCATCCTCTGCTCAGACAGTTTCTGAGGGGAATTAAAAATGTAAAACCTCCCAGGAAACCTCCATTGCCAGCTTGGGACTTGAACTTTGTGCTAGAAAAACTGACTCTGCCTCCTTTTGGGCCAGCAGCTACAGCAGACTTACAATACCTATCCTGGAAGACTGCCTTCCTGCTGGCAATAACTTCAGCAAGAAGGGTCTCTGAACTACAAGCATTAATGGCAGTACAACCCTTCCTGATCTTCCATCAAGATAGAGTGTCCATGAGAACAAATCCTACATTTATGCCTAAGGTGGTATCCAGAGTCTCTTTAAATCAGGCTATCCACCTTCCTACTTTCTACCCCAATCCACAGAACAGGGGAGAAAAGCTCTTACATACCTTGGATGTACACAGGCAATTACGCTACTACCTGGACAGGACAAAAAACAATAGAAAAACTGACCAGCTTCTGGTAGCTTATGCAACAGGAAAAGAAGGAAAACCAATTTCTAAACAGACAATCTCCAAATGGATAGGAAATTGCATTAGACTTTGTTACTCCTACCATGGAAAGAAAACTCCAGAGAACATCAGACCTCACTCCACAAGGGCCACAGCCACTACCACAGCTTTCTTATGAGGAGTGGCTACCAAGGACATTATAGAGGCTGCTACTTGGACCTCCTTGCATACATTTGCCAAGCATTATAACTTACCTCTATATTCTAGATCCCGTGCTGGCTTTGCCACTGCTGTTTTGCAAGGGATCCTGACTACACCATAATCTATTCTCATTTCCTCCTCCCCTAGTTTAGCTATGGTATTCTACCCATTTGTAATGACTGCAGATGCATCCTTGAAGGACATAGTACAGTTTTGTACCTACCATAAATGTAGTTGTCCGAGAGGAATGCATCTGCAGTCGGGATTACCCACCCTCCTTCCCCTCTGAGGTACTCCTAGGGTACTTACCAATCTTCAGCTAGCTTGGGGGGGATCTATTATGGCGTATTTGTTTGTATATATGTACATACATGTTTATTTTGTGTGTTTGCTCTCTACTATTTGGAAACTTTGGCATTTATCCAAATTTAGCCTACCAAGAGGGCACCTGGCATCTGGGGCAAGAAACACTGAGGAAAATGGTGTCGGCTGATGCCTTTATACCCGAAAACTGCCGCAATGACGTCGGGTGAAGTGCGACACCAGCCGAAGCCAGACCCAGACTTTGGAATCCGGCCGACCGAAGGGCTGTCTGATGACAGGACAACCCATTTGTAATGACTGCAGATGCATTCCTCTCGGACATCTACATTTATGGTAGGTACAAAACTGTACTTTTCCATTTCTTCCTGTCCTCTGCATCTTGCTCTGTCACACCAACCACCAGCATGTCCTCTCTCACCACATCCATAAACCTTATCTTAGGCCTTCCTCTTTTCCTCTTACCTGGCAGCTCCATCCTTAGCATCCTTTTCCCAATATACCCAGCATCCCTCTTCAGCACATGTCCAAACCAATGCAATCTCGCCTCTCTGACTTTGTCTCCAAACCATCCAACCTGAGCTGACCCTCTTATATACTGATTCCTAATCTTGTCCATCCTTGTCACACCCAGTGCAAATCGTAACATCTTTAACTCTGCCACTTCCAGATCTGACTCCTGCCTTTTTGTCAATGCCACCATCTCCAACCCATACAACATAGCTGGTCTCACTACCCTCTTGCAGACCTTCCCTTTCACTCTTACTGGTACCCGTCTGTCACAAATCACTCCTGACACTCTTCTCCACCCATTCCTCCCTGCCTGTACTCTCTTCTTCACATCTCTTCCACATTCTCCATTACTCTGAACTGTTGATCCCAAGTGCTTAAACTCATCCACCTTCGCCAACTATATTCCCTGCATCCTCACCATTCCACTGTCCTCCCTCTCATTCACACACATATATTCTGTCTTAGTCCTGCTGACCTTTATTTCTCTTCTCTCTAGAGCATATCTCCATCTCTCCATCTCTCCATGGTCTCCTCAACCTGGTCCCTACTCTCACTGCAACATTACACAGAGAAATAATGCCTGAAAAAATGGACCATACAAAGAACTCTGGAATCACTGGAAAAATTCTGACAAATCCAAAAATCACACAAAACATTAAATAAAATGTAATAAACAATTCTACTCTATTGGTCTTCATCATAGTAATCAAAATAGTCATAAATACTTCTGGACCTCTATGAACAAGCTAACCAAAACCTGGTCATACTGACACAGCCTTGTCAAAAGCAACTAACAATGCAGAACGTTTTGCCAGTGCTAACCAATTCAACTTCCATTTCATTCAAACTGTCTTTTTTCTCCCCCTACTCAAATATAACCCCTCTTCCACTCTTACAATTCCAGCAACAAGCATAAATCAACCAGCTCTGTTTAAATTCCAGTCTCCAGTCTGTTCCAACCTCTACCATCAGATCTTTCCTCATTAAACTAAAGCCTACAGTAATATTAGCAGCAGTCAACCTACCAGGAAAATACCTACAAATCACAGCAGATGCTCTTGCGTCCCCTTATCTCCATCATAATAAACTATTCCGCTGAAGAAAGCTATATCCCCAGTCTCTAGAAAAAGTCATTTATAATACATTTACACAAAGGTAGTGTGAAGGCTGCCAGCCTAGCCAGACAGAATTTTATAGATAATTCTGTCATTTGTAAATATTAATGTAAGCCACAGGCTTGTTGTCTTAAATGGAAAAATACTGTTACATGTGGAACTGCAAAAAATGTAACAACAGTGCACTCTGCTGTAAGGAAGCTAAGTCAAGCATTTTATGCCTGTCTTTGATCTTTAAAGTTGGCTCCAGCCTGTCTAGGTCAAGGAATTCTTGCTATTGTTTTACGGCCAGAGTAATGGCCAGAAATTGCATGCATAAATGTCCTTAATGGCTTTGCTTCCTGACCTGGTGTGAGCTTACTAAAGAATGTAGCCTGTTAGCCTAGGAACCCAGGAATGTGTGAAGAATTATGTGATGTGAACCAGGAATGTGATTTTTAAAAACAGAGGGAATCAGAGAGCATAAAGCATTTTTGTCTTGACCATCCAACTCATCAGCACTCTGCCTGTGTTCTATATGTAAGTTTATCTTAGACTTGTGTTTTCACTTAGAAATAGCTAGAAACTAGACAGATTAGACTGTGTTTTTCTGTGATGTCAGATCTGTACTACTGAATTATTTTAAGTATTTCTCTGTGATCTCTGAACTCTTGACTAGCACTGTGTAATAAAAAGTATTGTCTTGTGTTTTTAATTATTTATTATTAAATATTTTTAAACCCTTTTAACTGTGGCTGTTTTGTGTAGAGATAAGTTAAGCTCTAAATAAAGCACATTGCATGTATATAGTGATCCTGTACCAAGTCACTCTAATAAGCCTTGACTGTTTAGTTATACTACCAATTGGATAGTAATATTGCACAGTAATAATTGGACACCCTTTTAAGGGCCTTTGAGTAGCTGATAAATATTAGCTGGGTGGTGGAAGTGATTTCTACCGTATAGAGATCTGGACCGTATAGCTATGCCAGTGGGGAGTCTTATTGGGGACCTGGAGAGCAAGGGATCACCAGCCCTGGACTGTCTGTGATCGTGTGTGTACTTTAAAGGGAAATTGAACTTTACTGTGTGTATTTGTTATCCTTTCCTCCTCTCTGAGATGCCCCTCACTGGTGTTAGTGGTGAGGATTGAGGCTCCTTGATTGCTGGGCTAGGCCACGGGCATCACAGGTAGAATCACCACTGTCTTTTCCAACTATCTGCCTATTGCAATCCTCTCCCCTCTCTCCAGAATTCTTGAAAAAATGTATAGACACATAGTTCCTGAAATACCAACCTATTACCTCAGTGACTCAACAATGGTTCCAGCCAAAACACTGTACAACTGTTCTAATTAGTTTCACCTTGGTTTACAATAAATAATGAAAGAAACAAAGGTGACATAGTCTGTTCTACCCTCCCAGACATATCAAAGGTATTCGATACTGTCACTCACCAAAACCTTTCTGAAGAACTCTCTTCCCTTCACCTAGCCCACTCATCCTTATCCCAGTTCCACAGTTACCTAACAACCAGGGAACCGGCTAAACAATGGCAGCAAGATTACTCATCTTTCCTGTGTCAGTTTCTGTGGGTGCCCCCAATGATCAATTTTAGGCCTCCTTTTATTCAACATTATTACTAACAACCATAACAAGACTACAAAAAGTATTAATATAGTATAATACACAGATGACTCTACCCTTATCTGTTCTACCTCAACCGTCAACAAACTTCAGAAAATCATCCAGAATCCTTGGCATTTGAATCCCACTTACAAAACTCTCATCTCTTTCTTAACCCCAAGAAAACAAAATGAATGCATTTCATTTCAAAGCACTTCACTGATCTAAAACAATCATTTCGGATTACATCACAAAACAACATAACCCTAAAACTAATATTCCAAACCAAACTACTCAGAGTCATAACAGATGTAAATATGAAGTTTGACCACCAAATCCTACAGTCAAACTCACCAAAATAGGACCACACATTATCTCACAAACACAGTCAGAGAAAACGTATCTTAAGCTTTCCATCTTCCTTTCCTACTTATGATGCCCCTATACTCCCTGTTCTCCATAGTTCTCAAAAACAAAATTAGAATCTTGCTATAGCAAAATTGCTAAATTCGCTGCCAGACAACCTTCTTACAGTCACCACTGTTCATCTCATAAGCACTTCAGCTGGCTAGAACTTCCAAACTACTTAACACACACACTACTGCTAATGGTGCAAACCTTAATCTACAAACCTAATAACTGTCCTGCATTATAAAACACTTTGCATAGCCATACTCAGCAGTCAAAGTCCGTCCTAGTAAATTATTTATAAATACTACACAATCTAAAAACTCTGCAGGGATTCACTGTATTCAAATTACAAAACTGTGGAACTACATTCCACTCAGACTAAAGCAGACAGACAAAATAACAAGCTTTAAATTCTAATTTAAGTAATACTTGCACAGTTCTTGGCAATGTTCAAGCTCCATCTCAGGATGAAAAGACATCGGGCAGGATTCACAAAGCCTCCATATAAGAGTTACAAGGCTTACATGGAGGCTGCAGTTAAACGGTGTGACATCAGCATGCCATGCATATGCATGAGTGCATGCTGAATCACACCTATGGTTAACATGGTCCATGTAAGACAGTAGGGGGCGTGTCCGTAGGGCGAGCCCTGCAAACGGACATGCCCCCAGAAGAGTAAAAGTCCCGAAAGTAAACCCCCATGATAGAGTCCGTGTAAATGTGAGTAAACACAACACATGCCCCCACAGACTATGAACATAAAATGTAAAAATGAACATGTTATATATTTTTTTATAAGTTTTAAAGATGTTTGCCCGTGAGTGCGCTCGTTTGCGCGGGCATGCCCGTTGCTTAGCCACAGTTAGCAGTCAGTGGAAAAGCATATAAGAACTAAATATGCAAAGTAAGCCAAGAAGCAATAGCATAGCAGTAGAGACGTTGGCTGAAGAGGAGGCAGTCATGGTTTGAGCCCCCACAACACCAATTTTTATTTTTAGTGAAATAAGCACGAAACAATTCCCTGACATATATGTACATGTATAAAATTATTATTTTTTTTAAATGTAATGAAATGGGCCATGTATTGTGAAGAAATGTCTGAAATAAAAAAAGAAGAAATGTCAGAAATGCCCATAGCTGAGCTACACTCTAACAAGTTGAGTATATCTGCCCGTAGGTGAGCAGTGTTTTAACAGGTGTAAAATGAGTGCCCGTAGGTGAGTAGTGGTTTAACAGGTGTAGAAGGAGTGGCCCGGGGTTGAGCAGAATTCCAACATGCTGAAACTGTGTGCCCATAGCTGAGCATAATATGCGTGCTGACAGCCAAATGGCGCATAAGCCAGCATGCCCCATTTGCGCGGAGCTGCGCACCGTGCCAACAAGCTAACCGACGAGCAACGTTGAGCAAGCTGTATCAAAATTGCCTTTACACAGACACACCTCCTGGCCTGTGTAGACAGTCATAAAATATAAAAAGCAATGGCCAGGCTCGAACTCAGGATACCATGCACCATAGTCAAAGTAGTGAACCACTAAGCCATGACAGTTGCTCTTAGAAATGCAGTAATAGCATATATATACAGGAATGAATGGAAAGAGGAGCATGACAAAGCAGGTTTTGTGAAGCTGATACAATTCCAAAATGGCCAATCACAGATAAGTGTGGGAAAAACAGCATATATAAGCCCCATAGGCGGGAATACACAGCATAACCAATTGTGGAACTGACTTGCAGTCAGGATGGCAGGTGTAGGAGAGGGTAGTTGCTTCTGAGCACAGAGGTGGGGCGTTGAGGAGTCCAAATATATGGTTTGGCTCCTCGTCCATGATCATGAGGCCTAACTCATGCAGGGCCAGGTCCTGTGGGGAGCATATAGGGCTGAGGCGTGGGACCGGTCGGCACATAATCTCACCAGTGCCACAGGAATACCAAGGACTGGTGAACAGGTCTGTTACCACCATGCGGACCTGAAGAGACAGAAGCAGGACCAACTGAACCATTGGATCCAGGAGGCCCGGCAAATGCCCAACGCCCCACTACTGAGTAAGTTACATGTAATTATTTATGTAAGAAATTAACCTAGCTGATATTATGTAGATGTGTATTCCAATATTACTTCATTTATATTGCAGCTGCAGGTGTCCGTTCTGCAAACCGTTGAGCCTATGCCTATAGGCTGGCGCGGTTATGCCACCAGGCAGGTCAGTAATCCTCCCCCTGTAACTGTAAAAAAATATAAGTATGACAGCTTGCAAGAGAGTGCAGTGTAGTCACTTATTAATAAAAAGTGCAAGTAACAGTGTAAGAGAGTTTGCAAGTATTGTTTGATTACATAAGTGTGATGCAGCCTGTAATCCAAAAATAAAAATGAAACAAGTCTGAAATAAAGATGTTCCACCTGTAATATAATAGTACATTACCTGCAGCAGGCTGAAAAGTACAGCTACAGAAGCTGAGTAAAACACGTGTGAAATATATCCCTGTTTAAATTCTGAAACATGACACAAGTGAGACTGTTGGAAGGATTGTTATAACTAAGTAAAACTTGTCAATAAAGCCTAGAATTAAGTACCATCCTGAATTGTAAAAATAAAACAAGTGAGAGAGTGTGAGAAAGAGGTATGAATCCACCAATAAAGTAGTAATAACTCCTGAATAAAGTATACTGCAGTCAGTACAGAATTAAATGAATGTGACAGGCACAACCAAACAGCAACATGTGTTGAAAAAAGTACTGAAGCTGGAATGTGTGTCCCAAAATCCGGATATGTTGCTCTCAGTTTGCAATATGCAGATAGTATGGTTGTATGAAATACCAAACATCCACAGTTGTCTAGAGCCATATAAAGCAAATGTACCAGCATGATGTAGCTGAACAGAGCCAGATATGAATGTGTATGAATAAAAATGAAATGTATATTGATGTAGCAGTAACATTCCTATCACCAACATGAATAAGTTGTCACATAGGAAACTGTAGTCAGACCTGTAGTGTGTATATATCTGCAGCTAGTAGAAATGTACAGCATATGTATAGGTATTTGAAGTTGTTAATGAAATATTTCTTCACCCTACCCTATAACCACAAATAATCCATTCCACGTGAAATGGGTATGTGTATTCACAATTAACACCCCTGGACAATTGTCCTGTTGGTTCATACATATTTGCATGTACGTTGATGCATGTGCCCTGTTCATACATCCAAACCTGATGGCCTGTTGCCATCACTCAACCCTGCATGTTGTTGGAATGTGTACTGTTGTTCAAATTATGCATGTGTTATGCTTGCTGTTCAACGGCTTGAATTTATGGGTGTTTGGTTAATGGGAATACTAATGCATGCTGTTACAACTAATTGTGAATGGTATTGCACGTTACTAACCCAAACTGTCACTAAATAATGCAAACCATAGGACGACAGGGAAGGCGGGTTCCAGCGGACCCACCTCTCCCACCTCAGCTGGTGAGTGCACCTGGCAGTAGTGCCCAGGTCGGACCCTCCTCCAGTGGCCCTGTGCCACCTGTGGGTGGAAGCACTGCAGGGGATGGGGCTCGTCCCCCCTCTGCAAGCGTGGCCGGAGGAGAACATCCACTCACCCTCCATAGTGTCCGGACTGTGGTGCATAGGGAGATCCGGCACACTGTGCTTGGGCCCCTATGCCAGCTTGAGGCATGGGTGGCACAACTCATGGGCATGCCTGCTGCCCAGCCTACACAGCCCCCAGCAAAGCCCCGTCCTGGGCAGTGAAGGCATAGTGGCAACTGCCCATGGGTGGGGATCTCAGTTCCACTGTTGCCATCTGTGGGCTCATGGGCTCGAGATATCCAAACATCCATCCCTGTCAATTGTGTAACCCCCCCACATGTGTCATACACCATCCCTGTATGTGTCTTGTTTGTCTTGTCTGTTAACCCCCCCTACCTACCTCCCCAGCTATACCGACTTCCCGTACCTGACACCACTCTCGCCTGAAAAAAAAAAAAAAGGGCACTCTGTACCCACAAGAAAATTACGCCCCATACATAGCTGCCCATTTTGCACACATGTCTGCTGGACATGTAAACTGGCAATTACAATTGGCTGTACAACAAGTATTATTGTTGTCCTCACACCTCTCTCAGGGGTGGAAGGTTTCAAATTTCACACCAAATTACAAACATATGCACAGCTGTTGCTGACGAAGAAATGTGCAGCTATGGGCCTTTCCTACATCCCTCTTGCAAAACCCGAGCTTGTTTTCCTACTGTCCTACCCTCTTTGTGCCCCCTTTTTCACCACTTTCCAATCTCCCCATTTTCTTTTCTTTAAAAGAAAATAGCGCGGGTGTGCACGAGAGTAAGCACTTTTAAGCAGTAGCAAGCGGGTGTCCGCGAAGCTAAGTGGCAGTGCGCATGCGTGACCTCCGCACAAACCAGCGCTAACCCACTTACAACTGCTTAAAAGTGCCTTAGTCACTCTGAATGACAAGGCCTGTAGTTTTCTCAGCAGCAAAATAAAATACCTCCCTCAGTCTCGAACCCAGGACCTTGGAAACACTAGTCTGCATGACTTACCACTAAGCCATGACTGCTATACAAGAACATTGTGCTGAAAGAAATATATCATAAAATAGTAGGAATTAATGTAACGGGAATATAGCAAGTCTAGTACACAAAGCATGTCATGTATATTTACTGTCAAATCTAGTGGATTTGTAAAATAGTACTGTGTGCTGAGAAATAGTCATGCTAGTTGGTAGCTACTATGTAATAATGTCACAGTAGCATCTGGCAAGCCACACACATACTCTGAGCAGGATAAACACTGCCATAGTTGAATAGTTAAGAGATCAGACATAGCAACTGTGACTGAGTTACAGGGA
Organism: Protopterus annectens; assembly: GCF_019279795.1. NCBI lineage: Eukaryota > Metazoa > Chordata > Ceratodontiformes > Protopteridae > Protopterus > Protopterus annectens. The sequence goes on from NC_056751.1 coordinate 599,696,960, forward strand.
TGTCCCTGATGTGAAAACAAATGTCAACTGTGCCCCACTGACACCCTGTCAAATGTACTAACAGTAGGCAGAAAGGTGTAACTACACATGCAATGGTAACTATGAATGACTGAAGGTATGCACCACTTGCACGTCACAAATGGTGTACTAATACATATGCTTGAAATAACCCACAGTCACAACTGCAGAATATCAGAATATGTCATTGAAGTATCCCACTGCTATGTACCATTCCATGAGGCTGATAAAAGATGCACCTGAGAGTATCTGAGGCCTGCTCAGCAGCATGATCAAATACCCTTGTAAGTGTCAAGGCCCACACCATGGCCAGACCACACTGCATGCAGTAACACCCTACCACAACAAACACATAGGGAATTGCTGCCTAAACAGATTTAGCAAGCATTACAAGCTGTGAATGTAAATGGAAAATAGGAAAGCCATAGCAACACATTACAGGAAAGACACCTAGCAGGCATACAAGGAGTGAATGTAAAGGCCAAATATTGAAGCCATAGCAACAGATTGCAAGAGCCACTGCTATATACCAGTTACACCACAATCCCCACAGGAAAGCGCACACACCCATATACACAGTATTACTAGTCATAGGTGTCAGTTTACATAAACACGGAGAAGAGGACACTGGAGGAAGGAATACTCAGCTTACAGAACAACATGCATTGCAGTGTTTACAACACAGCCTGAAATATGAGAGACATACCAACCCTTACACTCACAGAACAGTGTCCACAGCAAACCAGCATGGTCCCCACCCTGATAATCTGAAAGGGCTACGCCTACCTAACAGACCTTTTTATAGCACAGTCCTGTAATCACAGTGAGAACTGCAATCACTACACAACAGGCTGCATGCAATTAGTAAATGCTGGCTAACAATTGGTGCAGAGGCCATCACATGGACATGTGCAGATACCTACAAAAGCATCCTGTACTCCCAGTCCACACAAGCAATACTTTCATTGCACCTGCTGGAGGTAGAGAGAGAGAAAGAAAGAAAGAGAAAGAGAAAGAAAAAAAAACCTGTAACAACAAAAAAAAAAGAGGCTGACAGCAGGCCAAGTAACTGCAAGCCTATGCAAACAGCTGCAACAAACACAGGTAATGTAAAGTACTACTATAATAGTCTATATACTGTGAACCTTCCAGATGTGTTATTGGTCTGTATCTATGTATATGAAGATGTGCATAGGGCCGGGGACATACTGCAATTGTCACTGAAGGCTCTACATACATATGTATATGAAGGTAGCTATGTACACATAGCAATGTAGGTTGTAGTGCAATGTACAAGTAGGTTGTACAGTAATGGATGTTCAGCAGTGCGTTACTGTGTGTATACATATGTGGAACTAAAAAGGAGTATATATATATATATATATATATCTAACGTGTATACGTATGTATATCGAGATATGTATGTATATATATATATATAATATGGATATGTGTATACATAGATAGAGAGGGATGTAGAAATACATAGACATATATAGTTTCACAGTGTCATAGTTTAGTACTAGGCTATCTGCAGACAGTGCATAGAATAGATTTATAAAATTGCACCTCTGTATAGTAGTGACACAGTGAAGACCCCCGTACATAATAGCATTAGTTTACTGTGCCTCTGTCTAGTAGTGACACAGAGATGACCCCTGGTGTAAACCTATGATCTCCCATCCACTCGTCAAGAATTCACATGAAGAGTGTCAGTGAGGGTCTCTGCCTAACATGAACTGGGATCCTGTTCCACAGTATGGGAAGCCTCTTCGTGATGGATCTGTCCCTACAGTATGTCCTATTCATATGTGTGCTGAGGTTTAAATCTGTAGCTGTTGTGGTTCTGATGGATTTGGATTGTATGAGGTGGAACATGTCCATCAATGCCTGATTGGACATGGCCTTGTACATCAGGCACAGAACACCCCTAAGTAGGCAGTATGCTATGGAACAGAGCATGAGTTACTTTAGTCTGGCAGCATATGAAAGTTGTTGGAGACCCTTGATCCTTCTGGTGATGTACTTATGGGGTCCCCCTAGCTGTTGCAAGTGCCAGGTGAGGTACATACCAAATGGGGCATAGTACACAGTCATGGGCCTGATAAGGGAGGAGTATAGGGGTACAATGACCCCTTTTGATCTGGATGTGAATCCCTTCATGATAAGTTAGGCAAGGTAGAAAGTCTATCCAACCACTTTGGCAACGTGGGTGTCAAATGAGAGGTCAGTATCGATCAGTGTCACCAGGTCTCCGATTACTTTGTCTGTACTCAGTGGGTTACTGTCTATGTGATAATATGTGGGTACCTTGTCCGTCTGAAAGGGTATGACTATACATTACGTGGCATGCAGTTTAAGGCCATGACTCTGGCACCAGTTGTCGGTGTCTGTGAGGCCTTTCAGTAGGATGTATGTGTCAGCTGGTGTATCGACTATGGCGCCTAGTATGCAGTCATCTTTGAACATTGTCAGCCACTACTCTCCCATGTCTGCTTCCACATCTGAGAATTATATGCTGAACATGAGCGGTCCCAGGACAGAGCCCTGTGGGACACCACTTGTGACTGGCTCTGAGTCTGACATGGCACCAGTGAGTTTGACTGTAGGGTTGCTATCTGTTAGCTGGTTTGCAACCCATCTTGTGACATATGGATTCACATTTCAGCTGTTGATCATGTCTATGATGCCAGAGTGCGGTATTGTGTCGAAAGCCGTAGGCAAGTCCAGGTAGGCTGTATGGACCGCTGTGCCCTCGTCAATGGCTCTAGTGACTGATTTGAAAAGGTCAACCAGGTTCATAAGGCAGGATCTGCCCTCTACAAAGCCAAACCGGGTGGGATCAAGTGTCTAAGTCCCCAATGTCTCTGTGTATGAGTTCCATAATGATCCTTTCCATAGCGTTGCAGACCAGGCTGGTTAAGCTTATGGGGTGGTAGTTACCAGGGTCTGTAGAGGTGCCTCCTTTGTGGAGTGGGACTGCTGTTGCTGTATGCCAGTATCCAGGTACATATGCCGTAGTAAGGCAACAGTTGAATAGCATTTAATGTGCGTGTGTAGCTCCTCTTGGAGTTCACGTAGCATGCAACCTGCAATACCGTCGTGTCCCATTGATGCTGTGTTTACAACTTTGCTGAGGGTGGTTCCCAGCTGGACATCTGAGATGACAGGGAGGTTACAGTCAGCTGGGATAAGTAATTCCTCATGTGTGGGTGAGGGAGGGGAGAAATCTGCACTGAACCTGTCTGCCAGAATGTTGGCATTATCTGTGTGTTCAGTGTAGCTTTTGTCACTGTGAACTAACTGAACATATCTGAGGGTTCCCACCCAGGTGTGTAACATAGCAGAAGAAGGCCTTGTGATTATCTGTAGTGTCCATAGCGATGTCCCTCTCATTGTTGGCCTTGCATGTTTGTACGACAAAACGTATCTTTCTACTAGTGCTGATCAGAGATGCCTTAGCTCTATGGAATTCTGATCTGCCGTGCAGTAGCTACCTTCTGTTGTTATACAATTTGTTCAATGCTGGGGTCCACCAGACAGGATGCCTGCCCTTGGTGGAGAGGGTCTTGGTTTTATTTGGGATTGCATGATCCATGCATTCTTGGAGATGTCCGTAGAAAGCATATGTGAAGGTGTCTGCATTGTGGGATGTGGTTTCCACTGGCCTAGTGGGCATAAAGGATACCAACTCATTTATAAGAAGTGTAAAGTTGGCATGTGAGAGGTTTCCCACTGTAGTCTTTTGTGTTGTGGGGGAGGTGGGATATGTATATCCAGGGGGATTAGTCTGTGGTCAGATGTGACTAATGAGGGGTATACTCCCAGTGTGTAGCACATTGTCCCCATGTTTGTAATGATCAGGTCTAGTATATTATCTCCCCTTGTGGGAGAGGTGACTAGCTGTTCCATTGCATTTGACTTAGTGAATTCCGGGAACCTTTGGGCTAGGGTGTTTGGGGTAGAATAATGCACCCAGTGTATGTTAGGGTAGTTGAAGTCTCCCAATATGATGGTGTGTGGTGGGACATTCATATCCTCCAATGTCTTCAGGAAGGCTGACTGTGGTTCCTGAGATTGGGAGGGTGGTCTGTAACATGCTACCAGTTGTATAGCAGGTTTGCCTACGGTTATCTGCTCCTGGATGGTCTGTGATGCTTCATGTGTTGCCACTAACCTGGAGGTGTGGGTGTCCTTCTTGAATATGGACACAACCCCTCCCTATTTGTTTTGTCCCGAGTCCTGGGGCCAGAAAGCATGATACGGGGTATAGCCTGGTACCGCTGGTGTGCTCTCAGGAGCCTTGAACCAGGTTCTCACTTACTGCACAGACATTGAGATTGGTAGAATATGTACGTACAGATATATGTAATACACACACACATATATAGATATATGTAGATACATATACATATACAGATAGATCTGACTGACAACAGATATGTCTGTATATGACTATCTCTCTCTCTCTGTCTCACCCCCTCTCACTCTCACTCTCCCTCTGTCTCTCTCTCACTCTCTCCCCCTCTCTCCCCACATCTATATGTATATATCTGCATCTATATATACATATTATATACATATATACAAACATATATATATATATATATATATATATACAGATATCAATATATATATATATATATATATATATATATATATATATATATATATATATACTGTGTGAGGCACATGTGTGCAGATGTCTTGCAACAGGTGCCTGGTGTCAAAGGCATGGAGTGAACTCCAGTGTGGATACTGGAGTACCATACCCCATTCAAAAACAGTGACACCAGTAACCACCACATATGTGCATGCCTGCCCACCACTGCATGTGTCAGGGGGGAACAGGGGCAACAAGTGTACAATAGGCTCCCCATTGATATACACAGTGGCACACTAGTCCTGTAATACCTGTACATGGAATGTGTCAGCGGACATGGTGTGTCAGCTATGGACATGTAGGTCACTGTACCCCTCCACACTCCACAATGTCCTACACGGTATGTACCTCCCATGACAGCTACAGATATGGAGAAGGACACAGACATATGCAAGTAACTGTGTCAATGCACTCAAACACAATACCTTTGCAGAGTGACTGACAAGACCACAGAGCGCACACAGACTACCTACATAGAGGTTACCACTGCTGGATATACATAGTTCGGTCACACCCATGACAGTTGTCTAACAACCATGGTAACACCTCCAACATCCACAACACAAATTACCTATGTCTGTCGTCCTTGTCACTGCAGTATAGAGCACATGGTGGAGGTACAGGACCCTACCCACAGATACGACATACCCTGTAGTAGACCACACAGAATGAAGAAGCAAGGCTCCCCATGAGTAGATGTCAGACATACCCCTGCTGAATGTTATGCAGATAGGTAATATGCCATATGAGTCACCCTGTGTAACTGTTTGTAAGGAGAAGGTACGATCATAACACGTGTCACAAGGGGCAGGGTAGCATAACAGTATGCTGCTGTAGGCCCAGGTCCAAAAGCACACTACCTACCTAAGACACAATGCACACCCATGAACACATTGCAAACGAAATATGTGAGGTGGAATGAGTGTGCCAGTGACTGGGTGCATGTTGTGTACTGGTGTGATTGCTCACCATGACTGTCTGTCTGTCATGGTAGTGTGTGTCCTTGGTGTGAGGCCAGAGACAGGTGTGTGAGGTATTGCGATCAACACATACTACATTGCCATATGTTGTGCTGTGTTACCCTGTATGTCACTGTGGTGTAGGTAGGGTTATGGCAAGTAAGAGTAGTGTGCATTACCAGTGAAATATGTAACGTGCATTGTGTGCAGTGCATGGGCTGATAATGTTCCCCATACAGTACCTTGATACAAACCCACAGTGTGAGGTTGTGTATTGTACCTGAAACAGTGTGTTGACTGCTGCAGTATACTAGTCTGTCATATGGAGTGTGCCAGGTACTGTTGCACAGTTGTCGGATGAGCACTAATATCTGGTCATTTACATGTGTATCCCCCAATAGACAGACAGATGCTCTATATGGTGGTTAAGTTATATCACTGCAGTCGAGTATTATGTGTATTATGTGTGCCATAGTTTGCTGACAGATATTGCTGACATATTTTCCTTCTCCTTTTCAGGGCTATGGTTCACCAGCGGAACCCTGTCTACTCCGCTGCAGAGGAGGAAGAGATACACTAGAGCCTGGTGCGGGATTTCACTGTACTCTTTTCCCGCACCAGCCAGAACCAGCAGGAGAGAGCTGCACTGTGGCAAGACCTGGCCCATCGGGTAAATGACATAGGCACACATAACCGGACATATGAGCAGGTACGCCATCACTGCAGTGATTTAATTAGAAATGTCCGTCAGCGTGCATCGGATATCCACAGGCAGCAGCTTGCCACAGGTGGTGGGGTGTCTAGACATCCCCCCTCAACAGACTGGAGGGACTACTCCTAAGTGTTGTGGCTCCAGCCCAACAGCAACAGCAGCAGCATACATGTGTAATGATGGAGGCTGGAGCCACACAGCAGCAGGACACGGAGCGTGCAGGTAACATGCCATGTGAATAGTTGACTGTTCTGTACACTGTTAGGTTATGCGTGTGTGAGGTGTGTCCTCGTTTTGTAGCTGTAATCTTGGTAATTATTGTGCAAGAGTGATATCCTCAATATCAGCAGTACACCTGTGGAAGCTAACTCTTGTACTACTGAACTGTATCATGCCCACAGTATCAATGGCACAGTTGTGCCCACTGACGATAAATGTCTCTTTTCTGCAAGTCCCTTTGGTGTAACAGCAAGGCAGCCTATCCATGCTGGTGAGTGTGCAATACCATTACCTTCAATACTCTTGATACTAATAGTAATAATAGGCTGAAGCAGTAGTGCTATGTGTTTGATTGCAGGTGTGTTTGTGTCTGTGGGTTGATATCTCATATACTGAGGTGTGTGCATGTGTGCATGTGCCCATGTGTGCATGTGTGTATCAGTGGTGACATTGTGTACACATTTTAAACTGTGTTTCCTGTCTTACTCCCACAGGTTCTGGTGCTGCTCTGGTGTTGTGCAGCAGGGAACCTGAATCAGCTGCTGTGGATAGTGATAATGATGATACCTGTGTAATGGCACAGGTAGGTGTGCCAGGGTCCATCATTGGTCAGCCAATTGACACTACACAGCTGTCGACCCCATCAATGCGCACAGTCATCCTGCCAATACATCCTTTGTCACCAATGTCCCTAGGTGATGGACAGGATACAGTGGGCATTGACCAGGGTAATGTGGTATCAGTGGCACATGCATCCCCACACAGCAGCCATGGCCAGGGTCCTGACATGGTACCACACAGGCAGACGTCCAGGGGTTCTCGTGGGAGCATCCGTGGGTGTACCACCCCTGTCAGGCATGCCCACAGAGGACTTTCAACCTCAGCTATGTTTCGGGCTGTAATGCAGGCACAGTCACGTATGGAACGGTACACCAGACAGGGTCTGAGGGAGCTAAGAGCATGTCGCACAGCCATGAGTGACAGTATGCGTGATGTTGCGGCTGCCATCCGTAACTTTACCGAGGTCATTGACAGATGTTGGGGGGACACATTAGATCTGTTCCACAACTACATGTCCATGAGCCAGGGCAATGGTGGATGGTTGAGGCATCGATGTGGCCGTATGCCAGCAACAGCAGCAGCTGGCAGCCGTCGTGGATGACAACAGGCCCGTGGCCACTCACATAGTGCCAGCAGCAGCCCCAGCAATGCTGGGTCTCTGCTGTCATCAGACCGCCCCAGGAGACCACGTACACGTAGCGCTGGACAGTCCCAACAAGGACCTGTCTCCAGTCACCAACCACCTGCTTCTGATGACAGTACCCAGTCTGACTTAGTACCTGATACGGTCCGTAGCACCCCTGCCAGGCACAGGTACCATGTCCGTGGCCACAGACAGTGATCTGTATGACCTGGCAGGTACAGTCTGTGGCTGTCCACAAACACCTGTATATGGCAGCCATGAGGTGGGACTGTGTGCATTCATACACACATGCAAAGTGATAACACCTAGGGCTAATGCATACACGCACACACTGCATCAACATTGCCCCATCTTGTACTGCTGTCCCTCACCAACACACACACACAGACATGTCAATTGGTTGTAACAGTGGCAGACTCAGGCATACCAGGTACACACCCTGTGCATATGATGAAACTGTGCCACCTCCTGCAATCTGTAAAACCGGTGCAGGAACAGGTTAACATGGTGCTGATGCACAGGGTGACTACATAGACGTGTTGTAATAGTATGATGTTGACAACAGTACAGTGTAATGATATCATTGTGGGTATATACCAGCATGCCTGATGCAGTTACAGTATGAATGTCGTTGTATTGTTTTGTACACCCATAGTAATTACCACAGTGTTCTGTCTGCACATCTTTGCATACTGGTGGTGAGGCTGTCAAGGGATGGCCACCTACATAGGTAGCACAGGGGATACAACAATGTATATATTGATACTCAATGATGGTCATGTCAACTGCGAGTTGCATGCTGTCCACACACGACTCTGCAATGCGGATGTTTCAGGATGTTGATATCTGTGCAGTACTACACAACAGGTTCAAGGCTCACAACAGCACACTAGCACTACAAGGTCACACCTCATACCATGAATGACAGCACCAAAACACAGAACTAACTATGACAGGAGGGAGAGTGTCCATACATGTCAAGAATACTGTGGTGCCAGGACAGGTAGCATACGTCATACTAAGTCTGGAACTGCTGAGTGAGGGCTCAATGTCTGTTATTTGACGTGTATTATTACAGGTATGAGCACTTGGGTATCAGGCCAGTTATTCAACATTACGAAGGTACGTGGTCTATACACTTGTGTGGGGTGCGGCTGGACCCAGCCCGTCTGACCTGTGAATGTCTGGGTACTGGCTTATAGTGCCTGCATATATGCACGGTTACCTACTGGAAGTCGTACACCTTGTTTGTTGTAGCATAGTCTGCATACAGGCCTGTTGACTGTAGCTTTGTTTGTATGCATGTTTGCTTGTTATGTTCCTGAAACACTGATTCCACCTGCAGTGCAGATTTACAGTGCCTCTGTGGATCCCTAGTGGCATCTGTATTGCTTACTGTACTGATGTCCATGTCTCACTTGACAGAACGTCACTGTTTGTCCTGTTTGCATGTAGCTTGCCTGTAACACATTGCATATGACTTACCTCACATTTGCTCAAGACAGCATTCATATATGCCAGCACTTACATATCAGGAGCAATACACCCTCACATAGTCACCTTGAGTACCTTGTTCCCCATTGGCCCTATGTGTCGTTACTTAGTATGGGAGTCACAATGCTATGGTAGCATGTGCAAAGGTCACCTGTTGATCTACTCTCAGGTCCAGTTGGTGAATCTGTGAGTCATGTGGCAATGTTACAGCTGCCTCATGTACACAGACAACCCACTCCCCTTCCCATACACGTACAACACATGTGAGAGATGCAACCACATAGCCAAACTGGGGGCTAAGCTCTGTTAACTCAGCACTGGCATTCCCTGTCAGGTGGAGTGGGATACTATAGTGAATACAGTACCAGTCTCCCATAGACCTGCCACGACCGGAATCCAAACACAGAAACACACAGGTACATTATTGGACTCTCAGAATAGCATCCTGCCTGAGCAGCTGTCACCTGCAAAGCAGACACACAAGCAAAGGTTAAGCCAGAGCAGAGCACATGCAACACATAGCTCACAAAGCCTGTGTGCCAAACAGTCACAGGCCATACGGCTTGACAACACACCTGCTACAGTTGTATGAGGTACGTCTATCGTCAGGTACACTGAGGTCCTGCTCACCAGGCTGAACAAGGTGATGGTCATGCTGAGCTGCCCATCGGGCACTATGATCCACCACATAACACAAGCATACCGGTCACTCCAAGGCATGTAGAAGTATGACTCGGTCATTGTCTGTGCCAGTGTGTAAGACCTCTGACACACCTCCCTGGACTACATGTTAGGGGACATACAGGGGCTCTCTGAGCTTGTGGCACAGGCTGGTATGACCCTGGCCTTGAGTAGCATCTCACCCTCACCAAGAATGCTGCCACAATATGTAGACAGTATCATCAGTTTCTGCAATTAAGGTATGTTTCAGTGACATTCAAAGGGGATCCAATGCCTGTCAGTGTGGGATTACATGCTGGACAAGCCACATTGCTTTGCTTGGGACAGCTTGCACCTGTCACCCATGGGCCGTTGTATATTGGCAGAGGCTGTTGCTACACACATAGTGCCTTTGTATGCAAGGCTGACATTACATAGCCACCTACACAGGTATCACACGGGATAGGACACTAATAGAAATGCTACTCAACAGCAGCAGTGTAAACCTCAAGATGCATGCAGTGGGAACTGTCCTTAGCATGGGGTACATCAATATCTGTGCAGTAACAGACTCCTGGTACAAGGCTCCCAGGTGCACACCATCAGTGCCAGGTCATTCCTGATACCATGCTTGTCATCCCCTACACATACACCAAACCAGAACAGGGGGGATGTATCCACAGGCACCTCAGATACACACACCCCCAGGTTGGTGGCACTGCACAAAGCATCAGAGCCTATCCATGTGCAACTAACAGTGGGTTAGACTGCCTTCAGGTTCATAGCCTGGCACACACCACACTCCCATACCCAGGAAACCCACTTGGCCTTCCTGACAACACTGGAAATATGACGGTCTCTACACACACCATTATATGGTTGTACTGCGACTACCCAAACATAGAGCGTGAGCAGTACTCTAGCTCCAAGACCCTATCTGAAGGGTTCTTATCATTCATTCCCTGCATTGCTATGGAACAACTTGTTACCACTCCCACAAGAGGTGACAACATGCTGCACCTGTTCATCACCAATATGTGGACTATATGCTCCAGACCAGTCATATATCCCTCGCTGGTGGGATGACACCATCTGCAACCCACACTGTCTAGTCACATACCACATGCAGCCCCTGCACAGAACACCACAGTCATCTGATGCATATTCCATGTATTCACATGAGGCAGGCTTCGGACATGGGAACTATTACAGTTCACAGGTACATATGTGTAGGTGGCACACACATACATCATGTGTGCATTGACATTACTGATATAATGTATGTCGTGCAATATTGGGAACGACACCCCACACACATGGACAAACTGTGTGACAAAAATACACATGGCGTTTGTAGGATACAAACCCCTACCTAACTATGTTAGATCACTTGTGAGAGACGCAGTAGCAGAGTGCGCTATTTTTATTACTGGGAGGATTGCTTTCTCCTGCTGTACTTATAGGGTGCTGACATCATCGGTGTTTAGACAGTGGAATATGCAGCATATGTTGTGTAGTAATAGTTGCCAAAAGGGACATTTCTCTTACACATGGAATTGCACACACTACTCCCCCACACCCATTCACACACACACTGTGCACTTGCAGGATTCAAACCCCTATATAACTATGTTATGACACTTGTGAGAGACGCAGTAGCAGAGCACGCTATTTGCATTACTGGGGGGATTGCTTTCTCCTGCTGTACTTATAGAGTGCTGACATCATCAGTGTTTAGACAGTGGAATATGCAGCATGTGTTGTGTAGTAATAGTTGCCAAAAGGGGCATTTCTCTTACACATGGAATTGCACACACTACTCCCCCACACACACACTGTGCACTTGCAGGATTCAAACCCCTACCTACCTATGTTATGACACTTGTGAGAGATGCATTAGCAGAGCGTGCTATTTGCATTACCGGGGGGATTGCTTTCTCCTGCTGTACTTATAGGGTGCTGACATCATCAGTGTTCAGACAGTGGAATATGCAGCATGTGTTGTGTAGTAATAGTTGCCAAAAGGGACAGTTCTCTTACACATGGAATTGCACACACTACTCCCCCACACACACTGTGGACTTGCAGGATTCAAACCCCTACCTACCTATGTTATGACACTTGTGAGAGGCGCATTAGCAGAGCACGCTATTTGCATTACCGGGGGGACTGCTTTCTCCTGCTGTACTTATAGGGTGCTGACATCATCAGTGTTTAGACAGTGGAATATGCAGCATGTGTTGTGTAGTAATAGTTGCCAAAAGGGACATTTTTCTTACACATGGAATTGCACACACTACTCCCCCACACACATTCACACACACACTGTGCACTTGCAGGATTCAAACCCCTACCTACTTATGTTATGACACTTGTGAGAGATGCATTAGCAGAGCGCGCTATTTACATTACCAGGGGGATTGCTTTCTCCTGCTGTACTTATGGGGTGCTGACATCATCAGTGTTTAGACAGTGGAATATGCAGCATGTGTTGTGTAGTAATAGTTGCCAAAAGGGACATTTCCCTTACACATGGAATTGCACACACTACTCCCCCACACACATACTGTGCACTTGCAGGATTCAAACCCCTACCTACCTATGTTATGGCACTTGTGAGAGACGCATTAGCAGAGCACGCTATTTGCATTACTGGGGGTATTGCTTTCTACTGCTGTACTTATAGGGTGCTGACATCATCAGTGTTTAGACAGTGGAATACGCAGCATGTGTTGTGTAGTAATAGTTGCCAAAGGGGACATTTCTCTTACACATGGAATTGCACACACTACTCCCCCACACACATTCACACACACACTGAGCACTTGCAGGATTCAACCCCCTACCTATGTTATGACACTTGTTAGAGACGCAGTAGCGGAGCGCGCTATTCACATTACTGGGTATAATTTCTGCTCCTGACATATGTATAGTGTGCTGACATCATTATGGATGAAGAAGTATGTACATCTGTTACTATCCATCAGTACAGGGAGAGCATATCTATGCATTAACTTTGCACAGGCACAGTGGCCTACTATACTGTGGAGGCAGACGCCAAATACACTGTGGATAGCCTTCTGTATTCCCTAGGGACAACAGTCTAGTATTGCACTCTACGGCCATATGTTTACCTGTCAGATGCAAGTATCTGTTGCTCATATACTGTTTGTGGGTCTTTATTGCCATAGCCTTCCCTCTCTCTATAAACAACATGTGTACTGTGGGAGATGTTTGCATATGAGTGGGATCCAGTACTTTACTTATGTCTCTGTTGTAACTTCACTGTGTGCACTGGGCAGATGTCTGTATTGTGGGAGGTTCCTGTGTTAACACATAGAAATGCCAGATATGTGTGTGCAACTGCTGAACTGTGACATGGCCTGTGTGTGTGAGCATGCCCAGTTCGCAGTTTGTATGACTTCTTGACTGCCACGTTTCATTTATCTAAGTGTGCGAGCATGCCCAGTGTGACCTTTCCTTATGTTGGGATCTGTGGACCATCACATTTCTGTTTGTGTGTGGACGCTATCTATATAGCACATATACAGTTGAGTGTTGGACATCAGGTTGTGTTCTTACTGCGCAATTGCTTTGTGTCTGAACCTAACAGGCATTATGCTGTGCCTGCAGGTTCGCCATGGGATAGTTTGCATACAGTTGTCATCATCCTTTCCTGCTGACCAAACAGTTGTATTGTCGTGTAGTGTACTGGTGCAGAACTTTCACTGTGGTGGACAGTATAATCGGTTTCAGTCCTATCACTGCTTGTAATATTTATAGTGAGCACACCAAACTGGTTGAGGGCCAGTTGTGCAGATATGACCATGTTGCATTTTGTTCAGATATGGACAGCATAGCACATGACTGTCCGACATTGTTAATGTATTCCACAACTTGTGTGGACAGTGACAAACAATGGCCATGTGCCCTAGTCCATTTGTAATGCTAGTCAGAGAGTGTTTGTCCTTCAACACACATTTACTGGTGTTTGCCATGACATATTTCACGGTTAGTGTGCTGTGCCTCTGTCTACCCGTGACATACAGGTGATATCCAGGGTACACCTACCATCTCCCATCCAGTCATCATGATTCCTCTGGATGACAGTCACTGAGGGACTCCCTGGATATCCTGTAGTGGGAGTGTAGTCGTGAGTGGAGTGAACTTCAGGGTTATGGACCAATCGGTACAGCATGTCCTGTTTATGTCTGTGCTGGGGTTCAGGCCTGTCAGCTGCATAGGTCACCAGCATTCAGTGTTTACATGGTGCCAAATGTCCATTGATACCAGGTTGGTCATGGCTCTATACATCAGGCACAGTTCACCTCCAGCCAGGCAGTATGGCACTGTGTGGAGCTGCAGTTTGTTTAATCAGGTGACACATGGCATCTGTTACAGCTCTACGATCCTCCTGGTGGGGTATTTGTGTGGTCTTTCCAGTTGCTGCAGGTGTCGGCTACGGTACATCCCTGAAGGGCCATTGTACACAATTGTGAGGCTGCTGATGGATGACTGGAGAGGCACATTGACCTACCCTAACCAAGCTGTGTTTACCTTCATGATTAGGTGGGTATATGGTATGTTTCTGTAACCACTACATCCACATGGTTGTCACATGCAGGATATCTATCACCTTGTGTCCCCAGGTCTCTTATTGCTCCTGATGTACTTACTGGGTTAACACCTATGTGGTAATTTCTGGCCATGTACTGTGTTTCCACAGGGGTTGACTATACACTATTCTGCATTTAGCTTGTTGACATGGCTGTGGCACCACTTGTCTGTTTCTATGTGTGCCTTTTGTAGGTTGCTTGTGTCAGCTGGAGGGTCCGATATGGTGGGCAGTTTGTAGTCCTCTGCGAACCTGTTCAGACAGAGTCCTTCCATGTTGGCCTGTACCTATGTGACATATATAGCATACAAGAGAGGTCCCAGGACCATGCCTTGTGGGATGCCAGTTGTACCTGGTTTGCAGTCTGCCATGGCTACAGCATGTCTGACCAGGTCAGTTCTGTCCTTGAGCTGGTTTGCAACCCATCTACTTGCATAGGTGTTTATAGTTAGGCTGGTGAGCTTATCTGTACCGCCAACTAGGGTATTGTATGGAAGGGTTTAGCAAGGTCCAGATAGGCTGTGTGATCAACATTCCCCACATCAATGGCCTTGGTGCACGTTTCACGAGTCAGACATGTGTAAGGGGCAGGATCTGCCCTATGACAGCCACACTGGGTAGGGTCCAATGTCTGTAGGTACCAAATCTCGTTATTCATGGGATCCATGATCATCCTCTCCATTACTTTGCCAACCTAGATAGTCGGGGTTGAGGGGTGATAGTTTGCAGTATCCATTCAGGCACCCCCTTTGTGGTGTGGGACCACTGTTGCTGTACACTGCTCTTTGGGTACATATCCTGTGGTAGGACTGATAGTGCGCAGTACTGATATTTGCTGTTCTATTCTTCTTACAGTACTTGTTGGACACAACCCAGGACACCATCTGGTACCATTGATGCTGTGTGCTGTGCTTTGTGGATGCTGGCTGTTACCTCAGCGTCTGCAATGTCAGGGGGCCAGCACTCTCCTGGGATAGATATTTGGCAGTTAGGTGCTGGTGGGGAGTTTGGAAGGAATCTGTTCGGTAGGCTGTTGGCAATGTGTGGGTTTGATGTATTGTTTGTGACATTAGAGTGCTGCAGAGCATATCTGTGGATTATCACCATGGTTCCTACCATCAGGTAGGACAGCTATGTGATAATCCTTTGTGTCCTGCACAATTGGTATCATCATAGGTTGATAGGTTCATACTAGGCTATCTGACCGGGCCTTGTTTGAGCACGGACAGACTGTGTGTGGGTCTCAACACCCCTTGCAATGTGCATATTATGCCCACGTAGGGTTTACTTTCCTAGATGTGACACAGGGATGGCCCCCAGTGTACTCCTACTATCTCCCATGCACTTCACCGGATTTCTCTTGTTGAGTTTGTGTGTGGAACTCAGCCTATCATGGACTGGGATTCTGTTCCAGAGTGTCAGGAGCCTCTGGGTTATGGATCTGTCCCTCCAGCACATCCTATTAATCTATGTGTGGAGGTTCAGATATCTCACTGTGGTGTGTCTGCTGGATTTGGGGTTTCTGCAGTGGAGCATGTCCATTCATTCTGGATTGGACATGGCCTTGTACATCAGGCATACATCACCTCTGACTGTGCAGTATGCTTCTGAATTGGGCTGTGGTTTCTTCAGCCAGGCTGCAGGTGTCCAATGTTTGGACTCTTTATCCTGTTGGTGGGGTACATTTGGGGTCTTTCTGACTGCTGCAGGTGTAAGGTAAGGTACATCCGAACTGGGGCATTGTTGTCACATATGGGCCTGATAAGGGAAGAGTATGGGGGCACAGTGACCTCTCTAGCTCTACATGTACATCCTTTCATATTAAGGTGGGCAATATAGCAGGTCTTCCTGGCCACCTTGGCAATGTGAGTGTCACATGACAGGTTACCGTCCACTTGTGTCCCTAGGTCCCTGATTACTTCCATGCATAATGGATTGCCACCTATGTCATACTTTGTGTGTGCCTTGTTTGGTATTTGTTGAGACATTCATACTCTGCAGTGTCTTCAGGAAGGCTGGCTGGGGTACCTGGGTTTGTGTGTGTGGTCTGTAGCAGGCTTCAAACAGGTACACAGTTTGAGACAGTGTTACTTGCCTGTGGATAGTCCATGCTGCTTCTTGCTGTGGTACCAACCTGGGGGTGTGGTTATCCTTGATAATTACTGGTAGCCACACTCCTATTTTCGTGTGTTCCATGTTTTGGAGCTGTAGAGCATGGTATGAGGCATAACCTGGTAGTATTAGGGTGCTGTTCTGGGCCTTGCCCAGGTTTCTGTTACAGAACACATATTACCATTCTCCATGCTGTGGTGGGTTTGGTCTGCATGCACCTTGCAGGTTAGACTTCTGGCATTGGGTAGCATTACGTCCAGGTTATTATCCCTTGTGCTACCTATGGTGGTGGGTTTGTGTTTCCAGACTTACCTATTCCAGGCACAGTGGGGGTGACAACAGCCTTTGCCAGTATCCACACAGCCAGGTGTGCTGGGTGTGTGCCATCCCTAGGTGAGGGTGAGATGTTAGGTTGGGTCTTCATGTTTGCATATACTAGATGTTGTTACATTGCTTAACACATGGCAATCATGCCTGAGGTGGTGGTGCAGGGCTGCCTCTGTCGGATGCACATACTACACTCCCTGTACATGTTTGAGAGCAGGTTGTGTCATGTTAGGCGTCCCTGTTACTATATGAGTGAGTCAGAGAGGGGTATCATTCCCAGGGTTCCTACTGAGCCAGTGTATCTGCTATGCGTTGCCTCTTTGCCAAGGCCAGGGCATACTGGGCACGCCTCCTTCTGCCTACTGGGGCAGGCTCAGGTTGTTCCTCCTCTGAGTCATGCTCTGCCTGTGATGGCCTTGGCAATGGTGGGGGGCTGTTTGTCCCGGCCGTATGCTGGTCCTGCTGCAGCTGTTTTCACAGAATCATATTATGTAGCATAGCACATACCATGACAATTTGGGTACATGTAGTTGGTGAGTACTGCAAGGCTCCACCAGATGTGTCCAGGCACCGGAACCGTGACTTACGCAGCCCAAACACACGCTCTATTACATTATGTGTTTGTACGTGTGCCTCATTATGGCGTTCCTGTTCGGGTGTGTGTGCATTTCTGATGGGTGTCATCAGCCACGGCTCCAGTGCATAACCTGCATCCCCCACTAGGTGACCATGTGGGATGTCCCCATTGGCAAATGTCTGTTACAGCTGCGTCAAATGCCAGATATGGGAATCATGGTAGCTCCCAGGGCAGCCAGCACACACATTCATTATTATGCCCTGGGCATCACACACAACCTGGCAGTTGATGGAGGGGAAGCCCTTGCGGTTAATGTAGGCCCTACCCCACTCACCGGCTGGTGCTTTGATGCATATGTGCGTGCAGTCTGTTGCACCCTCTACCTCAGGGTATTCCGCTATTTGCTGGAAGAGACACATATTGCTGGCCAATACCTCACGGGCATTGGGGAAATATACATGCTCACTGACATGTGCTGACATGGCATCCAGGAACTGGTGCAGTACCCTGGAGGCTGATGCCTGTGATATCGCCATCATATCACCAGTTGGTCTCTGGAAGGTACCTGTTGCTAGTATTCTTAGGCCAACACATACCTTAGTTTCCACTGGGATGGGTTCCCCTCTGTTGGTTCTGTGTGTGAGGCGTGACCTGCACAGCTCAATAATTTGCTGCAGGAGGTCTCTGTCCACTCTATAGCGCTCCACTATCTCCAGCTCATGTAACCCCTGGTAGGTGGCCCTGGGCCTGTACACTCTTCTCCGTCTCCTCACTGTGGGTTGTCTGGCAGCATTTCCATTGTCACCACCCTCAGCAAGTCTCCTATGTCTCCTTATGACAGCTATGGCAGCCCCTAGCATGTTTGGTCTGAGTGCAGCTTTTTCAGTTTTCACTTCTACTAGCTTACTCCTGTCTTGCAGTGTCTCTTGAGAAAAACATACTGCAATGCTGTTTGCAGTGTTTTAAGTGCTGGGCTGGGCTTGTATTCTGCCTGTGTAATTGCCTGCTTCTAATTGTTTTCACCTGCTACCTCTACAAGTATTCCCTGCTAGTTTCCTACTATTTCTTCTGCTTCTTTTTTCCTCTCTGTTTCCTCAGGGGGGAGCAGCACGCATACCAGCGAAAACACGCTCACAGTGGCTACCACGCGTGCACACATGCTTACACGGACTAGAATCTGCTTATTCGGATTAAAACACGCGCACACCAGTGCAAACAGGTTTACAGATTTTTAAACAGGCTCCTACATGCTTACTCTGCCTTACACGCGCACACTCTGTCTTACTCGCGGCTCCCAGCGCTCGCACGTGCACATGCACGTACAGCAAGAAACTTTGGTGTTGGCCACAGTGTACACCTTCCATTTCTTGACTTTCCCATACTTATCTGTTGACACTCCTCTTTTTATGCTATGTGATTGACATCTTTCATATACCACTTTGCTCCAATGAGCCTGATTTCTTCCTGACATTCCCCCCTCTGATGTCACCTATCTCCTACTCTGTTACTCCCCCTTATCTAACTCTTACACTACACGGAATGTCCTCATTTGCTATGTGACAGTGTGATTCACTATCCTACCACTCATTTACATAGGATTGCCTACTAATGCTTAGTTACATGTCTTACACTCAGCTTCCCCCCTTAGCAACCACTAGACGGTGGCCATGTTGTTTTTGGTCTGGTAGTCCCTGCATTGCAAATCCATGCATTACATAAAACCCACATTTGTGGGTTTCAAACCTTTATTTTTCTGTTTTATATTGCGCAGCCCGTTTGCGCGGGGCTACGCTGCGTTTAAACATCGCCAATCGCCGAAAAAAAAACTATTTTATTTCATGTTTGCATCAGGTTACCATGCCAATGGCCACATATTTGGCCATTGGCATGCTGACTGCAACATTTGCACACTTTATTTGGAGCTGTCATGGCTCCATTGTGTTATTTGCAGTAACGTACTCCGTTGTCAACTGAGTACATTTCTGCACCTAACACGACTCTTACACGGGCTGGTTTCAGCTTCGTGGATCGCTAATCTACCTCATTTGCCTTTCGGCTGCAAGTGAGGTGATTAGCATATCCACGCCCTGCCCGTGTAAGAGTCGTTTTAGCTGGTTGCTTACACGGGATTTCAGGCTGTTCCTGGATCGTGATGGCTGCATGGAGTCTTACATGACTCTTAGACTCTGTGCAAGCCATCGTGAATCCTGCCCATCCTTTCCATTTCAAACCTTCCACTGTCTTTATTTCAGATACCATATATCCAGTTCTCACTATTCCTAATTACTAACCTTTAGCTACACATATTACTAATACAGTGCTCAGATGTGTCTATATCATATTATCGTATGATGTAAATAGCGAACGCTATTTCATAATACCAATAATATCGAAACAACAAAATATCGAACAAACAGAACAGTGAATTTTTTCTCAGGGAAAAAATTTGCTGCTCCGTAAAAAAAAAAAAAAAAACTTAAACACAAATTTACGTGGGGGGCTTCACTCCCCACACCACCCCATGTGCGGGGCTGTGCCCCCACACCCCCCTACTTAAATATACCAACTCCGAGATCGCACCATAGTGTAGGCAATGGCAAAGTCCCAAAGACGGCCCACCAAATTTTTTCCCTGGGAAAGAAATTAAATGTTCCGTGACTTCGCTGTTTTGCCATTTCGACAGTATCGGATCGACTAAATAGCATTCGCTATTTAGTCCATTCGATACTGTCATATAGACCTGCTCAGACTATAATCATCTTTAGCTCCCTATTGATATGTCAGGACATGAAATACAAAGTCCTGACATGACAGAAAAAAAGGCTGAAAATGCAGGAGAAAAGTGAATACTGAACACTGCTCTTCTGCTTTAATCATCTTTATTGTGGGGGGCGTACTCCATGAACTTGTGTATAGCAACTCTGAGACTGCCATTCCTCAGAGAAAATGAAATATTCTGAGAAATGGCAATCTCAGACTTGGCATATATAAGTCTTCATTTTCAACCATTCAGTCTCCACATCTTGGAACTTAGTAAAGTGAGTCCTGAGATTTCAAGTTCTTCAACTCATTTATCTCATCTCTTGCTTTCTTACCACAATATCATTGTAATTTAACTGCTACTAATTTTAACCACCTTTTTCCATGCTGTTTATTGCATACAGGAATTATATAAAAGCAGTTTTTCTTCTGGTGACCATTTGTGACATGACATAATATGTATAAATGCTGTATACTCTAATTTCTCTCTGTTGAATATCTATTATATGTACTTTGCATTGCAGTATTGTAAAGTTCTTATCAATTCCATTTAAGACTTTTATTTTATCTTGTTTCTGTTGCATCTGAAACCCTTGTATACATGATGGGCCGGATTTACGAAGGCTTGCACAGAGTCTAAGAGTAGTGTAAGACGGCAGACAGCCAATATGACTGCGATCCAGCAATAGCCGGCAGTAGCGTGCATGAGAGCTTCTAAAGCTACTCTTGCACGGACAGTGTTATGGTATGCAAATTACCTCATTTGCTGCTGAAAGCTATGCAAATTAGGTAAATTTGTCATCCAGGAAACACTAACCTGTCCGTGTAAGAGTAGTGTTATTTTCAGAAATGTACTCATTTGGTAACAGAGTACCATTCTGCAAATAGCTAAACGGAACTATGACAGCTCCAAATGAAGGATGTATCTAGTTGAGGAAGCATGCCAATGGCCAAATATAAGGCCATTGGCATTTGCAAATGTTGTAAATCCTTAAAATCCATTTTTTTCCCCGATCACCGATGTTTAAGCGTAGTGCAGCGCCGGGCAAACATGCGGTGCTTTAAATAAAATGAAAAAAATTGAAAAATAGCCAAAAATGGGCATTTTCACTAAAAAGCTTGTTCTGCCATGCAAGTGAATGGCAGGCTGAAAACAACATGGCCACTGAGTAGTGGTTGCTAAGGGGAGGAACTCGGTGGGAGAGATGTAACCAAGCATTAGTAGGCAATCCTATGCAGATGAGGATAAGGATAGTGAATCCCAATTTTCCCTGGCATGTGAGCCATGTCCCTAGAGTGTAAGTGTAGGAGTAGGGGAGTAGTAGAGTAGAAGACAGGTTACATCATGAGGGGGTATGTCTGAAAGACTCTATGCTTATTGGAACACAGTGGCTTGTGTTTGCCCTGAGTTGCTCAGGATTGCAAGAGGCGTGTCTACAGTTGTTCTAGCTGAAAACAAGAAACCAAAGGCATACATTGTGGATATGTCTGAAATTTCTTGCAAACGGGCACACAGTGTGTGTGCACTTGTGCGCATGCTTACGCTTGTTTGTGCAGTGCTGCCCTGGGCGAAAACAGAAAGGGAAAAGGAAGGAAAAGAAGTAGTAGGAAGTTAACCAAGGAGAACTAGCAGAGCTGCCAGGTGAAATATATCAGAATCAGCCAATTACACAGGCAGTAGACTAGCCCAGCCCAGCACTTTAAACTCTGCAAACAGCAGTCTACCCTGTTTTTTTCCCAAGAACTCTGCAACATTGCAGTATACAAAGAGAGAAAACTTAAAATGCTTAAGTCAGACAAAATGTTAGGGGCTGCTATTGCTATCATAAACCAACATGTGCAAGATGATGAGGGTGGTGATGTTGTGAATGCTGCTGAGTAACCCACAGTGAGGAGATGGAGAAGAGCGTACAGACCCAGGGTAACCTACCAGGGGCTACATGAGCTGGAGATAGTGGAGTGCTATAGAGTAGACAGAGACCTCCTGCAGCAAATTGTTGAGCTGTGCCGGCCACGCCTCACACACAGAACCAACAGAGGGGAACCCATCCCAGTGAATACCAAGGTATGTGTTGGCCTACGAATACTAGCTACAGGTACCTTCCAGAGACCATCTGGTGATATGATGGGGGTTTCACGGAAATCAGCATCCAGGGTACTGCACCAGTTCCTGGATGCCATGTCAGCACATGTCGGTGACCATGTATATTTCCCCAATTCCCATGAGGCATTGGCCAGCAATATGCGTCTTTTCCACCAAATAGCAGAATACCCTGAGGTAGTGGGTGCAATAGACTGCACGCACATACACATCAAAGCACCACCCGGTGAGTGGGGTAGGGTCTACATCAACCGCAAGGGCTTCCCCTCCATCAACTGCCAGGTCATGTGCGATGCCCAGGGCATAATAATGAATGTGTGTGCTGGCTGCCCTGGAAGCTATCACGATTCCCACATCTGGCATCTGATGCAGCTGTACCAGAGATTTGCCAATGGGGACATCCCTGACAGTCACCTAGTGGGGGATGCTGGATATGTACTGGAGCCGTGGCTGATGACACCCATCAGAAATGCACACACACCCGAACAAGAACTCCGTAATGAGGCACACGCACAAACAAGAAACATTATTGAGCATGTGTTTGGGATGCTCAAGTCATGGTTATGGAGCCTAGACACATCTGGTGGAGCCTTGCAGTACTCACCAACTACATGTACCCAAATTGTCATGGTGTGTGCCATGCTACACAATATGATCCTGTGAAAACAGCTGCAGCAGGAACAGCATGGGGCAGGGCCAAACAGCCCCCCACCATTGCCAAGGCCTGCACAGGGTGACTCGGAGGAGGAACAACCTGAGCCTGCCCCAGTAGGCAGAAGGAGGCATGCCCAGTATGCCTTGGCCTTGGCAAAGAGGCAACGCATAGCACATACACTGACTCAGTAGGAACCCTGGAAATGACACCTCTCTCTGACTCGCACATACAATAAAAGGAATGCCTAACTTGACACTACCTGTTTTCAAACATGTATAGGGAGTGTACTATGTGCATCTGACATAGGCAGCCCTGCAGCACCACCTGAGGCATGATTGCTCTATTTTAAGCAATATAAAGCACTGTTAAGCACATTTTACCACTATTTAGCATATTTAAACACAATTGCGTGGAGCTGAGCACCACGCTAACTAGCGCAACGTCGGGCAAAGTTGTGCAAAGTCAGGTAAACACGCTCACACCTGCTTTACTGTTCCTTAAGCAGTCTGGTCTGCCCAGCAGGAAAATAAAAAACAGTGACAGGGCTCGAACTCAGGATACTGTGTACTATAGTCACAGTACTGAACCACTAAGCCATGACAGCATTTCACTGGCACAGACACAGCAGGACAATTGTAGACTTACGCAAACACAAACAAATGCTGTATCATGCCCTCTGAAGAGGCATATGATTAACTTCCCCCCAGGCCTATGCAGACAGATAACAGCAGGCCAGGCAGTGTGATGTGGGTTGGGTAGTCTATGAAGTCACAAACTAATATACGTGAAATTGGAAGATAAGATCTGTAGTACAGTAGTATGCCTCAAGCCAGTACGATAGGCAACAGTACAGACTGAAATGGAGTACCTGACATAGCAGTGCAGGCCTAGCAAATGTGTATAAGTGTCAGGTGAACCCCTCATCCTATGTACACCCACAGTAACAATCAGGTGTGCCCCCCAGGTAGAAATGTACAACTAATAGCTGTTCCCCCCCTGTATGTAGAAATGTTGATAAGTCTATGCAAAGTGACTCATGGAAGCCCTACAGGCACAGTGTGCTTCCTGTCGATGTACAACACAAAGGTGAGCCCTAAAGTAAAAACCAACTTGATTTTTCACACACGTATAGTATATATGTCCATACTGGGCATGCTCACACACTTTAACAAATTTAGCAAATTTCAGTCAGCAACATACTGAAAGGTCATACTGGGCATGCTCACACACTTAAGTAAACAAAGCAGATGTCAGTCAACAACATACTGAAAGGTCATACTGGGCATGCTCACACACCTAGGCCATGTCTGAGTACAGCAGTGGGCCATACATATCTGTCAGTTGCAGTTCATACCCCAGAAACTTGTCTCTATTCACCAATCCTGCCTTGTGCACACAGTTATATGAAAACAGACCCATATAATATATTGGACTCCTGTCATAATCAAACTATGTACTACAAGTACTTAAGTTGTTCAAAGAAAGTGAAAATTCAAAGAAGATCAATAAATCTCCGATCAGTATCATCAGTAAACAATGAGCACGCCTAACATTATCCAATCCATGTTCTGGCAAAAATATTGTCAGAGTCCATAGAGAACCATGAAGCTTTCTTTCGCTATGTCATAAATATCAATGTAAACTCATATATGTTCTGAGTCAGTGCAAACTGTAAATGAATACATGTACATGACTGACATTGCCAACATCTTGTCAGACAGGTTCATACATATTTACCCCCCTCTCACTGACAAAAGGGCCCATTATCATACCTGGAGACTGTGAAAACCCAGAAATCACATGTACAATGGTTAAACAGCTCTTTCCAAACCTAAAAACACGGCATCTATGGGATGGCATGGTTTCCCTAGCTGTGTCATATGTGAACTCCAAAACAAACAGACCCTGCACCTGAACAGTCTGTTGAGACTCACCCTCTGTACAAGATATGAAACTGTTGAATGTGTTACAGCAACATTTGGCACACTCCACAAGTGTTGGTGCACAACAGACCATGGGAACTATTGTCTTATACGCCTACTAAGCCTGATCTGCAAGGCCATGGAGTCCATCATGATGGAACTCATAAACAGAGCTATTGGGAGCCTACAAACACCTAACCCTACCTATTTTGGTTTGGTCAGGGGCAGATCATGGTTCACAAACCTGCTAGACTGTTTTCAAGGCAGTCATTCAGGACATACATCAATGAAATGAGCTACACATGTCCCACATAGACCTTGAAAAGCCCTTTTCCAACATCCCAGACACATGTCATATCCACAAAATCAACAACCTCTGCATAAATATGTATGTCATCTGATGGATTGCCAACTGGGGCACAGATAGATCCCACAAGGTAAGAATTGTGGTCTCCTGTTCAAGCTGGTAACAACTGCTGTCCCCCTTGGCTTAGTGCTGGGACCCCTCCTGTCTGGTGTATACTTTTCAGAAATACAGTCAAACACACGAGGGCTATGTTTAGCAAAGTTTGTGGATGACTGCAAAAAAGTTGTCATAATCGATGTTTGGGACAACAGAGACATCCTTAAAAAGGGTCTCAATCAGACAGATGTGGTGTAAAAATTATGGCCTCGAGTTACAGTCATACAAATACCACATAGGTGCCAACAGCCTAAATATGGAGGTGATAATAAGGGATCTATGGACACATGTGGATAGTCATCTCTACTTCCAGAACCACATTCACAAAGTGGTTAGAAAATCATGCTATGTGTTCCCACAAACTGCCAAGGTCTTTGCATGTAGGTCAAAGGAGGTTCCTTCTACTCATCAGTCATCAGACCCATCAGAGAGTACCACAACACACTTGCAATGAATCTGACTAGGCACCTTCAGCAGCTGGAAAGACCACTGAAGTACCTCAACAAGAGGATTACTGGCCTCAAACAGTTGCCCCATGCAGCAAGACTGAATTTAACTCAATCTGTACTCTGTTGCATACTGTCTACTCAGGAGATCTCTGCCCAACAGACAGGTCAATGTCCAATGCAGAACTGATGTACATGCGCTATCTGAAGTAAACCCAAGCTCACTGTACCACATGCTCTAGGGATATCATCATCACAACATTAAATAGAACATATTGGAGGGATACATTACTAACTCACAGACTTCATAGGTTCATAGGTTAGTACTAAGCTAAATGCCCTTGCGAGCCATTTTAAGCCTTTGCAATTATCCCTTGTGAGACTCAAACCCTGCACCTTGTGTTTGCAAGGCAAACACCTTAACCATTAGGCCACCCTCCCAACCCCTTGCTTTGGAACAGGCTCCCAACCGACATTAAGCCAAGACCCTCACTCACTGAGGAGTCGTGATGAGTGTATGTGAAACTGAACTGTCACACTATGGATCACTTCATCAGCTCTACTACACAGAGGCCTAGGGAACTAACTCCATGGGTGGTGATAGCTGCACACTCTGGCCATACTAATATATGCCTTCAGGCAGATAGCCTATTACTTACCTATGTACCTATATATATATATATATATGTGTGGATATGACATGTGTCTGGGATGTTGGAAAAGGGCTTTTCAAGGTGTATGTGGGACATGTGTAGCTCATTTCATTGATGTATGTCCTGAATGACTGCCTTGAAAACAGTCTAGCAGGTTTGTGAACCATGATCTGCCCCTGACCAAACCAAAATAGGGATGTGTGCTGGGTAGGACAGTCCTGGATGGCTCCCTGTCATGGTCACCCTCCTACACACATCTCTGCCCATCCATCTTTGGCTTATTATACTGTGTTCCCCTATATATATATATATAGGGGAACACAGTATAATAAGCCAAAGATGGATGGGCAGAGATGTGTGTAGGAGGGTGACCATGACAGGGAGCCATCCAGGACTGTCCTACCCAGCACACATCCCAATGGCACGAAAGACATGAGGTGCACATCTCTCCCTCTGTACATAACAGCCACCGGTATCTGTAAGCATTACAGTGTATGTGTTCCATGTGCCTGCTGTACAACATGACTGTACAATGAAGTACACATCTACTATCTGTAGACATGTACCTGTCACATAGGTTCATAGGTATGTAGTAGACTATCTCCACGAAGGCATATATCAGCCTACGCAAGTTGTGCAGCTTTCACCACACCATTGGGTAGTCTCCCAAGGTCTAGTTCTAATAGTTAGTACCCTAATCCCCTTTCTAGTAGGGCTGCTGATGTGATGCCTGGCATGAATTGTCTGTTTCCCATCCACTCATCAATGTTCCAATTGAGGAGTGTCAGCGAGGGGTTCTGTCTGATGAACATTGGGACTCTGTTCCACAGTAAGGCAAGTGTCTGGGATGATACTCTATCCCACCAGCATGTTGTATTCATCGTTGTGATGAGGTTCATATCCCTGGAATGTGTAGGGCGACTCAATGTTATCTGTAGATGGAGCATGTTCAACAGTTATGTGCTGGACATGGCTCTGTATGTTAGGCAGAGTGTGCCTCTGAGTAGGCGGTACACAACGAAGAACATATTTAGTTTTACCAGTTGTGTTGCATAACACAACTGTTTGAGGCCAGTAATGCTCTTGGTGAGGTACCTATGTGGTCTGTACAGCTGCTGGATATGCTAAGTCGAGTAGATCCAAAATGGTGCACTGTACTCAATGATGGATCTGATGATGTAAGCGAAGAGTGCCAACACTACCTCTTTGGATCCTGATGCAAACCCTTTGTTGATTAGGTGGGCCACATAGGATCTCCCAATCACTTTGGCAACATGGTTGTGAAAGGAAAGATGACTATCTACTTGTGTCCCCAGATCCCTTATCACCTTGTCATTTTTAAGGGGGTATCACCTGTGTGGTAGTTTGTGGGTATTTTGTTTTCAACAAAGAGGATCACTATGCATTCCTCCACAGTAAGCTTGAGACCATGATTCTGACACCACACATCTGTCTCATAGAGTCCCTTCTGGAGAATATGTCTGTCGTCCGGGGAATCTATTTTGGCAAACACTTTATAGTTCCCAGCAAACTTAGTCAACCACAATTCTCCTGTGTTGGCATGTACATTTGAGAAGTCTATACCAAACAGGAGGGACCCCAGGACTGAACCCTGGGGAACACCAGACATTACCGGTGTAGAGTCTGACATGTAGCCAGCAACTCTTAATGTGTGGGATCTGTCTGTGAGCCAGTTTGCAATCCATCTTGTGATTTATGGATTCATGGCCAGGTTGGTGAGTTCATCTATGATACCTGACTGGGGAATGGTGTCAAAGGCCTTAGCTAGGTATAGATAGGCTGTGTTGAGCTCATTTCAATCATCTGTAGCCTGGGTAACTGTCAAAGGAATCCTCCCAGTTCAGGAGGCATGGTCTGCATTTGACGAAGCCAAACTGGGTGTGCTCAACTGTGTGAAGGTTCCCAGTCTCTGTATTGTTGACTTCCATTATGATTGGCTCCACTACCTTGCAGAACACACTTGTCAGGCTCATAGTGCATGAATGCCAACGGTTTTTTGTGGCCCCACCCCTGTGGAGTGTGAAGAACGTTGCTGTGCAACATTCTATGGGTACATATCCTGTAGAGAGCACGTAGAGAGAGGTGTAGGTATCCTTGATGAATATGGATACATCCTCACCCTATGTGCTATGATTCAGGTTCTGATGCTGGAAGGTATGGAATGAGTAGTATCCTGGTAGTGCTGGTGTGCTGTCTGGAGCCTTGAACTAGGTTTCTGTTACTGCACAGATATCAATATCCTCCATAATGAGAAGTGCCTTGAGTGTGTAGATCTGGAGGCTGAGACTTCTGGCAGTAAGTAGCATTTAGCTCACTTTGTGGTTATTTGTGCTGGTTACAGGGTTTGGTTTGTCCTGCATGTCCACACCTGAAGTCAGTGCCTCATTGGTCCCATCTGACCATACGCTAATTACCCTACATATCCACATTCTGGATCCACACCCCCATTAAGGAAACCATGTTAAAAAATGTCTCCAAAGCCAACTTCATGCTTCTTAAGACAGAAGTGCTGAACTGCAGGACACCCATGCAGATGGACAATAGAGTTATGACTACTGAATCCTTCCCAGTTGCACTTTATAAGCACATACATGACTGCATGCATCGTGCTATCCCAAACAGAACCAAGATGCTATCCTCCAAGAAAAGGAAGCCAATCTAGTGTTCCCCTGCCATAAACAAACTGCACAACAGAAGGAAGAAAATGTTGCAAAAGAGGGTAAAATCCCATGAGTGGAGGAGCTCCATGGTCAACATCAGTAAGAAGCTGTGATCCCTGATAAAATCCTCCAAAGCTAGTTATGAAAACAAAATCAACACTGATTCTAAAGACAACCACAAAGCATTCTATAGCTATGTCAAGAATCTCAATGGCAACACTCAGATCTTCTCTGAGTTACAGCACAATGGCGCTAAATATACAGACCCAACTGATATTGCCAACATCCTGGCAGATAGGATCAGTGCTAACTTTACCCCCCTCTCACCCATGAAAGAGCACATCTCTATAACGGAAGACTACAAAGTTGCTGTCATCACGGCTGCATAGGTAAAAAGCATGCTCCAAAGCCAGGAACACAGCATCCATGGGACCAGATAACTTCCCAGACTGTGTTCTACACAAACTACAGAACAAACAGGCACCACACCGACGCACCATGTTCAGTCATAGTCTCACCTCAGGCTTTGTGCTTGCTGAATGGTGCACAGCGACAGTTATCCCACTACACAAGGGTGGGGACACCACAGACCCCAGGAACTAGTGCCCCATTAGCCTGATGAGCCTGCTCTGCAAGGCCATGGAATGTATCATCATATAACTTATTAAAAAAGACATTGGCAATCTCCAAACTCTGGACCACAGCCATGTTGGATTTGTAAAATGCAGATCATGTCTCCTAAACCTGATAGACATCATTGAAGCAGCCACCAGAACCATAGACAAGGGTAAGGTGGTTCACACAGCCTATGTAGATCTTGCCACAGCTTTTAACACCATCCCCCACTCTGGAATTATAGATAAACCCACTAAACTAGGTATAAATTGCTATGTCACAAGATGGGTTGCCAACTGGCTCACTGACAGAACACACACTGTAAAAGTAGCAGACTCCAAGTACAAATTTGGACCAGTGACAAGTGCAGTACCACAGGGTTCAGTCCTGGGTCCTGTCCTGTTTGGTATCTACTTCCCTGAAGTAAACTTTAACATGGAAGGTCTGTGGCTAATGACATTTCCAGATGACTGCAAACTAGGAGCCATAATTGAAACTACTAAAGATGTGGACATCCTACAAAAGGGCCTCACTGAGACAGATGCCTGGTGTCAAAGCCATGTCCTCAAGCTCAATGCCAAAAAGTGCATTGTCATCCCCTTTGGTAAAAACTCTGTAGCCATGAACTACAACATAGGTGGTAGTATACTTAACACTGAAAGTGTGATAAGAGACCTTGGGTCACAGGTGGACAGACACCTGTGATAATCACATCCCCACAGTAGTCAGGAAATCCTTCTACATGGCACACCTCATCACAAAAGGTGTCTCATGCAGAATAGAAGAGAACATTGTTCTCCTCTACTCATCACTCACTAGATCCATAATAGAGTATAACGCCCCTTTTGCTATGTACCTCACAAGACATCTACAACAACTGGAAAACCTGCAGAAATACATCACAAAGAGCATTAGCAGCCTGAAATACATGCCATACACAGACCATCTCAAAATGCTCCAGCTGTACTCTTTCGCATATCACCTACTCAGAGGTGATCTCTGCCTAACATACAAAGCTATGTCAAACACAGAGCTGTTGGCCATGCTCCATGTAAAACACTCACAATCCTTCTGATTTTTGGCCCCAAAACCCAGAGTGAAATACAAAAGGAAGGGGTATATCCATTTACCTTATGGATACCCACACCTTCAGGTTAGTGGCACAGCATGAGGCCTTGGAGACCATGTAAGTGCAGCTAACATTGGGCAAAGCTGCTTATCAGATTGTAGCCTGCAACAGATCACCTACCTTGTCTCAGGAACCTCACTCAGTATTCCTGAGAACAGTGGAAAATATAAAGGTCCTACCACACACCATTATATGAGGAAATTACAACTACCAAATCATTGACTGGGAGAATTACTCGTGTACAGCGTCCTTTGCCCAATGCTTCCTAGAGTTTAAAAACTCAAAACGCCCTGGAACAGCTGGTCACCATGCACACAAGAGGTGACAACATACTGGACCTGATCATCACCAAAATGGGGTACCAGTGTTCCACAACAGAGATAAACCCCTCACTGGTAATATCAGATCATAAAGTAATCACACTGGACATCCACATCCCACCCCCCCCCCCAGTCAAGGAAACCACTGTGAAGAAATTTTCAAAAGCAAACTGCACACTTCTCAAGACCAAAGTGGAAAGTTCCAAAGCCCCCTTGCTATAGGATAATGCTATACAATCAGCAGAATCATTTACAAGTGCATTCTATGAGCATCTACAGGGATGCATGGATCGAGACATCCCAAATAAAACCAAGACGCACTCCTGCAAAAATAAGAAGCCAATCTGGTGGTCGTTGCCCATAAATAAGCTATACAACAGAAGGAGGAAACGAACACATGATAGAGCAAATTTCACAAAAGGAAAGGCATCACTGATCATTATTAGGAAGAAACAATAATCGCTCATAAAATAATCCAAGGCCAGTTTCTAAAGACAAATTGCCAAGGAATGTAAGAATAACAACCACAAAGCCTTCGTTAGCTATACCAAACATTTAGGTGGCAACTCTCAAATATGCTGTCAGCTACTGCAAAATGGCAAAAAATACACTGAACCAACTGACATTGCCCACATCCTGGTGGACAAGGTCAGTGCAAACTCCCCCCCATCACCCCCAAAAGGGCCTGTGTCCATCCCAGAAGAACGCAGAACCCCAGACTTCATGGACATGTAGGTAAAAACAGCCCTCTCCAAAGCTAAGAACACAGCATCAATGGGACTGGATGGTGTCCCAGGCTGCATCTTACACCAGCCCCAAAAGGAACTACACCCTCACCTACATTCACTGTCCAGACTCAACCTTACCACAGGCTATGTACCCAAAGAATGGCATACATCAACAGTCATCCAGCTCCACAAAGGTGGTGCCACAACAGAACCTGGAAACTATTACCCTATAGGCCTACTCAGCCTGGTCTGCAAAGCTATGGAGCAAATTATCATGGAACCCATAAACAGAGACATTGGGAACCTCCAGACACTGGACTGTACCCAACTTGGCTTTGTTAAAGGCAGATCCTGCCTCCTAAACCTAGTTGACTTCTTTGAAACAGTTACCAAGGACACAGATGGAGGTGAAAGTAGTCCACACAGCCCACCTGGACCTCACTAAGGCCTTTGACACCATTCCCCACTCTGGCATCATGGACAAGCTTACCAGCTTGAACATTAACACCTATGTCACAGGATGGGTGGCCAACTGGCTCACAGATCAAACACACATGTTCAGAGTTGCGGGTGCCATGTCCAACTCTAAACCAGTCACAAATGGCATCCCACAGGTCTTGGTCCTGGGACCCCACCTGTTCAGTAGATACTGCTCAGAGGTACAGGCAAGCACAGGAGGCGTATGGCTGAACAAGTTTGCAGATGACTGCTAATTGTGGTCCATAATCGACTCTATGGCTGACGCAGACATCCTCCAGAAGGTTCTTACAGAGAGAGATACCTGGTGTCAAAAAAATGCCCTCAAGTAGAATGCCAAAAAATGCATAGTCATCTCCTTTGGATAAAATAAAGTGCACACAAATTACCACATAGGTGGTAATCCAGTATATATGGAGAATGTATTTATGGACCTGGGGACCCAGGTAGATAGTAAATTCTCCTTTGATGATCACATTGCCAAAGTGTTTAGAAATTTCTTCTATGTAGCCCACCTAATGTCACCATCCTACAAATATACCTGTGGAAAGGAGAGCTCCCAGTAATGTGTATAGCGTGTTGTGTAAATGCGTACTGCTGTGGTATCATAAAGTGGTTAGGTAGGGGTTTGAATCCTGCACTTGACAACTGTATGAGTGTGTGTGTGTGTGTGTGTCTCCTTGGAGAGGAGCAACCTTTTTGGAGACTACTAAAACACCTTAAAAGTGGTATACTTATCTTTGTCAAGTCTGATGATGTCACCATCCTACAAATATACCTGTGGAAAGGAAAACTCCCAGTAATGTGTATAGTGCGTCATGTTAATGCGTACTCCTCTAGTATCATAAAGTAGTTAGGTAGGGGTTTGAATCCTACACTTGCCAACTGTATGAGAGTGTGTGTGTGTCTCTCCTTGGAGAGGAGCAACCTTTTTGAAGACTACTGAAACACCTTAAAAGTGGTATACTCATCTTTGTCAAGTCTGATGATGTCACCATCCTACAAATATACCTGTGGAATGGAGAACTCCCAGTAATGTGTATAGTGCGTTGTGTTAACACGTACTCTGCTAGTATCATAAAGTAGTTAGGTAGGAGTTTGAATCCTGCACTTGCCAACTGTATGAGAGTGTGTGTGTGTGTCTCCTTGGAGAGGAGCAACCTTTTTGAAGACTACTGAAACACCTTAAAAGTGGTATACTCATCTTTGTCAAGTCTGATGATGTCACCATCCTACAAATATACCTGTGGAATGGAGAACTCCCAGTAATGTGTAAAGTGCGTCGTGTTAATTCGTACTCCTGTAGTATCATAAAGTAGTTAGGTAGGGGTTTGAATCCCGCACTTGCCAACTGTATGAATGTGTGTGTCTCCTTGGAGAGGAGCAACCTTTTTGAAGACTACTGAAACACCTTAAAAGTGGTATACTCATCTTTGTCAAGTCTGATGATGTCACCATCCTACAAATATACCTGTGGAAAGGAGAACTCCCAGTAATGTGTATAGCGCATTGTGTTAATGCGTACTGCTCTAGTATTATAAAGTAGTTAGGCAGGGGTTTGAATTCTGCACTTGGTGACTGTGTGTGTGTGCTTCACGTGTGTGACACTGTTGGTCAATGTGATGTGGGTTTTGCTTTTACTACTGTATGACATATCACAATGACAACAGTATGTGCATTACACGTCAGGTAGCTGTGTGGTAAATACATATACATACATGTGACCTCAATTATTTCATAGGTGGGAACCCTGCTTTCTCCATGAACACATCTGTTATCTTTGCGAGAGTGTGCTGCCACTTTCCAGACCTTAGGTCACATCTGTATGCTTGTGACAAGCCTAGCCACTGCAGTGATCCCTGGCCTACGTCATCCGTTTCACATGCACTCATTACGGTTTCTATTGAGTAGTGTGAGTGAGGGTTTATGCCTGAGGTATATTTGAAACCTGTTCAAAAGCAGCAAAGTCTGTCAAAGATGGCTATTTATTATAGGTGTGCAACAACCTTTGTGGATATGCATGCAGACCCCTTATTGCTTATGTGATCCACAGAGGGATTTCCAAAACCCTTTGGAAATGTGATTATCAAAGGAGAGATGATGTAACACATGGCTCTATGTATACATCGGTACCTGTTCAACATTTTGGAGGCTACTACCTATGTGGTACTCTGGGGATAATATGTTTTGTAAAAGTGGATGACTATGCTTTATTTGGCTTATAGCTTTGCAGCATGGGTTTGACACCAGATATCTGTCTGTATGATACCCTTTTGGAGGATATGTGTGTCATCTGGAGAATGCATTATAGTGCACAGTGTGCATTGCCAAATGTGGACAGACATATCCCTACTGTGTTTGCTTGTACCTAAGAAAGCTATATTCCAAACAGGAGTGGTCCCAGGACTGAGTGCAGGTGAATACCACTGGTTACTGGCATAGAATAGTACTTGAAGGCTGCAAATGTTACTGTGTGTCATACATCTGTGTGTCAGTTGTCAAGACATCATCTAACAATTGTTTATGGTCAGGCTGTTGAGGTTATGTATACTACCAGCATGCAAACCAATGACAGATAGTAACAGTATCACCCACAACACAGTGTCAAACCGTGTCATACACACACGTGTACTCAAGTTCCAAAATGTGTGTAGTACAATGCATACTGGCCACCAATAGAAACTATGGAGTGTTAACACTGTCTAATACAGGGCATGTCACCCTGCCCATGTGTCCAATATGCACGTACATGCAGACAGTGCACCTCAACCATGTCCACAAATGTACACCTGCAAATCTGTGCTGCACACATCCCACACTTACTGTCCACTCTAACACATGCTGACAAAACTACACACATCAGCCAAGTGGCACATCGGCAGACAATACACAATTGGAATAAACACTGGTGTAAACAATACTACATTGATAATTATAGCTTTAATGCATCATGCCTGCTCAGCTACACCTTCAAGGATATCATTACACTTTACTGCTGACAACATGCTAACATTGCTATTCTGTTATAAAGTCACCCTGTGCATCAGCACCATGTTAGCCTGTTCCTGCATCAATGTTACAGATGACAGGAGGTGACACAGGTTTCATCATATGCACAGGGTGTGTTGTTGGTTTGCCAGAGGCCTACATTAAGCCATACAATTGTCATGTGTGTGTGAGTGTGTGTGTGTGTGTGTGAGGGCCAAGAGTACTGTTATGGGCCAATGTGGATGTAATGTGTACGGGTATGTGTTTGGCCTAGGTGTCTGGTTTATGTGTGTGTGTCTGCATGCACACAGTTCCACCAAGTGGCAGCCATATATGGGGATTTGTGGGACAGCTACAGACTGTACCTGGCAGGCTTTACAGATCATCGTCTCTGGCCATGGATATGGGACCTGTGCCTGGCAGGGGTGCTACAGACAGTATCAGGTACTAATCCAGACTGGGTACTATCCTCAGAGATTGACATATGTACACTGGATCCAGGTCCCTGCTGGGACTGGCCAGAGCCACGTGCACATAGTCTTCTAGGACGGTCTATGGACAGCCCACCCCCAACATTGCTGGGGCTGGTACTGGCACTAAGGGAGCGGCTATGACTTGATGGACGCCCACGGCGACTGCCAGCTGATGATGTTGCTAGCATACGTCCATGTCGACATCTCAACTGTCCCACACTGTCCTGACACATGGACATGACATTGTGGAGGACATCTAATGTCTCACCCCAACGTCTATCAATGACCTCAGTGTAATTATGGATGGCACCTGCTAGGTTATGGATACTGTCATTTAAAGAGGTGTTATGAGCCCTCTGTGCCCTTAGTCCCTGTCTGGTGTAACGCTCCATACGTGCCTGTTCATCCATGACAGACTGGAACATGCGTGTGGTTGTAAGAGTTGTGGCACATCTGCCAGGGGCATGATGACCAGCAGTGCTTTGATGAGAACCCCTGGACATCTGCCTATGTGGTACCGTTCCAGACATCTGGCTATGGCTGCTTTGTCCTGATGCATGTGGCATAGATACCACACTGTCCTGGCCATTGCCGACTGTACACTGTCCCTCTGCTAAGGGCATTGGTGATGACGGATGTACAGGCAGTATGACTGTGTGCATGGATGGGGTGGAGACTTGTGTACTGTCAATTGGTGGCCCAACAACAGACCCTGACAAACATGCCTGTGCGTCAACACACCTATCCTCATTATCACTATTTGTGTCAGTGATATCAGGTTCCCTGCTGCACTGAACCAGCCCAACCTCAGCACCTGTGAGAGTAAAACAGGAAACACACTTTAAGACCTGTACATGATGTCAGAACATAACACATGCACACATGAACACATGCACACACCTCACTAAAGCAGATACGCACACACACACACACACACACACACACACACACCATCAGCAATCTCAGAACATACTCAATAGCAGTTGATAGTGGGGTACAGTATCACAAGCCAGTCATATCACACATGCCAACATGCAGGACATGTGTTGCTCAACAGCATGCAGTGCGAGTGTAGACAGTCCTTGTTACTAACAGTATACATGGCTTTGATGCATGTGTTTGGTTGTTCGGTGATTGGCCTCCCCCTGGAATGCAATGTATACATGGACACAACATTGCTGTGCAAGTATTAAAAACTCTTTAATGTACTGTGCACCATCACTCACAGGTATACATACCATGGCTGGATGTGTATCTGTGTGTCACATAGATATCCAGTTCTGATTACAGCCTCTGCAT
Organism: Protopterus annectens; assembly: GCF_019279795.1. Lineage (NCBI taxonomy): Eukaryota > Metazoa > Chordata > Ceratodontiformes > Protopteridae > Protopterus > Protopterus annectens. The sequence goes on from NC_056751.1 coordinate 599,734,230, forward strand.
CTTTAGCAAATAATTGTGGACACAGTTTTAGCTCATGCATGATGTGTATACACACAAGATCAGTGGTGCATGTATAACTAATGGAATACCATTGGTCCACATAGCCAATGTACAGTAGTTATGGTGAGTGTAGATCATATTGTGGACATGCCAGTGTCATCCATGACATGGCATGCTAAAACATAACTGCAAATTTAAACATCACACATACCCAATGTGTGTCATATGACCTAGCCACTCAATAGCATTACAAGAAATATATATGTGTCAGTTGTGCAAATGGTGATTGGTATGCATATTGTTTATAGGTGCATATGTTTGCACACACACAACATTGAGGTGTATAGCAATGAAAGCTATGTGTAGTACTGTGGTTACTATAACTGGATGGGGTGTAGTACCATAAGCCATCATCATGAAGCATCATGTGGTCACTCAAGGCAACAAATGTGTCCCAAACCAGCACCTATCATGCTGTACCAGAACTACACTACCATGGCTACATTCACCATTTCACAGCCAGTTGTTACATGGGTTTGTAAGGAGGCCAATAAGGAGCATTGCCTAACATGAATGTGTTGTGTGTTGCAGAGTGTTTCACTGCCCCATGATAGGCCTCTACCCCTCAGGTATATTATGTGTGCTGTGTGGATGACATTTGGGATATTGGAGTGTGACTTTACAGAGGGTTTGTGAATACTTCATGTGTAGCATGTTAACATGTTCTGTGTATGACATAGTTGTGTATGTTGTGTGCATGCGTATCAACTCTGCCTATCCAATGGTCACTAGTGTAGCCACATTTGTTTGAGATGGTCTGTGTATTGTATGTGTTTGAGGCAGCTAATCACATTACTGAGATGTGTGTAGTCTCACAGCAAACATGCACAGCATGCATTATGCATAGGTGTGTTACATGTGTACATGGCCTACACCTTAACTATGACATGCACATTTTATTTGCAATAATAAATGTAAAACACACTCACCAACGTGTCCGCTGCCTTGCTGTCACACCAGAGGGACCTACATGGATATGAGACAGTTTGTCAGTGGAGACAGCTGTGGCATTGCTACTGTGGTTTGCAATTACAGTAGTACAACAGTTTACATTCACATGCCTACAGATTATGTTCCAAATGATCAGTATTGCACAACAACAGGCTCCACATCTTCTAACTACACAGTACACATCTCACATATGCATGATCTACCAATAGAGGTAACAGTAGTCTACAGATATGCCATGTTACCTGCACGCTCCATGTGTTCTTGCTGGGTGGCTCCAACCTCCATCAAGGTAAATGTCTGCTGTTGTTGTTGGGCAGGTGCCACCAGGCTCAGGAGCAGCTCCTCCACTCTGGTGAGGGGGGGATGGATGTTAACCCCATCACCTGTTGCAAGCTGTTGTCTATGGACATCAGAAGCACGCTGCCGGACATGTCTAAGTAAATCACTGCAGTGATGGCGTACCTGCTCATATGTCCGTATATGCATGCCTATGTCATTTACCCTTCAGACAACATCTTGCCACAGTGCAGTACGCTCATGTTGGTCTTGGCTGGCTCTCGAGAATAGTAGGCTGTAGTGCTGAATCAGACAGCTGGTAATAATGTCATCCTCAGCACTACTGTAGCTAGGATTACGATGGTGGGCCATGATCCCTGGAAGACAAAGAAAAAATATGTCTGAGCAAGTCATATGGCACACACAACATTATACAGTACAGATATCACTGAACTGCCATATATAGCAACCTGTTAGCTGACTGAGATTAAACACTTTCAATACCACTTATCAGTGCTCACCCCACAACTGCTTGAAAGTGCCTGTCACGCCCTATATAATAAACCATGTTCTGCACAGCAACAAAATAAAATCACTATATAAGACTATACAACAGTACATGGCACACTGTATGCGACACAATGCACCACCTAGCCACAGAAGGTATAGATCAAGCGAATGCATAAAGAAATATGTCATCCATCACAATGTTCGTAAAGTCCAGTTACAGTATTACCATTATACCACACAACTTGTTGATGGCAAACCCGTGACCAAAATATGTGCACAATTGTGAATATAGGTGGCATACTGCTGTAGTAAACTATAAATGTTGCTAGATATGCAGTTATATCTTGTAACACACATATGACAGAGGACATGTTACAGGCATACCCACACACACATCAGATATAATTACAAGACACAAAGGTATGGCAACCCAGATAAGCTTTACGTGTGTACCATACAGTACTGTGTGTCAGTACTTACAAAACCTTAAGCCTGAGGAATGTAATCTGTGAGGACTACAGGGACCACACAAAACAGTGGTTCCAAGCAATGTGGACATACACCATACTGTTTAGGCTTACAGCTTCAAGTAGTACTACAGCTCATACAGGATTTGGATTCAACATCAGTACCAATCAATAAGCATACATGTAGTGCTTTAGCCTTCAATGACACACCCCAGTTAACACCAAGGGACTACATCAGACTGTATGCCATAGTGCTTTATCTGCCTAGCAACAGCATACAGAGCTTTTGCTGGGATCAAAGCAAGGACACATAATACCATGACAGAAACAGTTTCCCACTAAACTATCCCACAAATACACATCTTTGACACATTCACCAACACATTGACCATCACACTCAGTCAACTTTACATAGAATCTATTGCAACAAGTAGATGTGGGTGTGTACGACTATATATGACTCTCTCTCTCTCTCTCTATATATATATATATATATATATATATATATATATACACACATCCATTGGTGTACATATACATATAGGCACATATACAGTCCACCTTTCATTTGGGAATATCAATTATACAAAGGATGTGAGGTGTACAGTAATGTAATAATATTGCGCAGTCTTGTGAGAAATACATTGAAAGTGTTCTCAGCCCAGGTAGCTTTAGCAGGCCTCACTGGCTGCAACATTGCAAACTGAACAAAACACAGTGTTTAACCACCACATGTCATATAACAGCACTGTATGCTGTCTTGTTTGTCACACACTAAAACCTACATACAAATATACACATAACAACCTTCACCAACATATATATATCCACCCTTCACAAACAGTTGCAATATGTCCCTTGCTCTATGCACATATACAGATGTTAATATATATGACACATATATATCTCTCCGTATGTGTGTGCCATACACACACAAGGTCCACACTGTTGTAAGTCCCTGGACCTCACAGCTGAACTGTTGGACCTTGCTGCAACATGAACAGGTGTCACATGTGAACACACAGTAACATTATAGGGGGTGCATATAGCTACAAATGCTAGATTAGCATACTAGCCTGGTACAGCAGTTGCCAATGCTAAGCTAAACTTTAATATGACTATCATGCATGTGTTACTCTGTCACAACCATGTTTATATAAATGTTTGCTCTAATCCCCCAAACAGCCATTGTCCACACTACTGTACAGAACACAGATAACATGGATCAGATGTTTGACATTTAATGCTGAGCTACATATTTCACAGTTATGTCCCACTGCACACAGCTACACACTGAATTGTCCATGGCAGTAGTTAAGCAGGACATCTGTGCATAGATACATACTGCTGCCACATATGAATGGTTCACATTATGTAGAGTACTCTTCAAAAACATCTGCTACATGCCAGTAAATACATATCTGTTATATACCTTTCCTTTGTATGAGTTGGTATTATTTATTTTCCGTTTTCCTTTTGCTTTTCACTCTCTCTCTCTCTCTCTCAGTCTCTGCAATAGAGTGATTGAGTTTGTGGGCAGCAATTACAGCCTGCTTTTATAGGTATTTGCACATGTGCATGTGATGGCCTCTGCACCAATTGGTGGCCACCATTTGCTAATTGCATGCAGCCTGCTGTGTGGTAATTGCAGTAATCACTGTCATAGCAACCCAGTGCTATAAATTGCTAACTCAGGTAGGCGTAGCCCTTTCAGCTTTCCAAAATGGGGATCATACTTGTTTGCTGTGGACATTGTTGTTTAAGTCAGAAGGTTGGTATAGTTCTTATATCTGAAGCCAGGGGTGCAGCCAGTGATTTGAATATTGTACTCAGACCTGAATGTTGCTGCTTCCAGTGCACACTTGTCAGTGTAGAATTGTACTCACCCCTCCAAATGCTAACATAAGATACATGGGAGTATGTACTTTCTTTACTAATTATACAATTAACTGCCATACAAAAGTAGTTATAGAGATGTATTCTTTTGGCACATTAACTGTTTGTGAACTGCTATACTGTGAATATTAATTTACTCACTCCTGAACAGTTTGTGCTTTTTTAGTGTTGACATTAGCACAGGCTGCTCAAGAAAACTGGACAAATTTCAGTACCGAGTATGCCTACCTACATCCGTGGTAGACCTTGAACACACAGGTATATTGTACATTTGGGTATGGGTGCAGAAATACAGAGAGCATTATGTATTATTGTGTGAATTTTATCTTGCTGGACTTAAATGGTTGCTGTGTACCTGTTAGTTTATCAAGGCAAGTAGTCTGTCTGCATAGCTCCCAACTGTGGACCTATCCAGATGGTAGCCAGAGGTTAGCCTGTTATTCTTTGTCTGTGCACCACACCGGTCTTTTCAGCACTGGAACAGTGGCATTTTCACAATTGGTTGCTACCAGTACATGGCTACATCCTTTGGTATTTCAGTGTTGTACTCCTACATAAGGGTATGCTTCTGGAACTCCTTCCAAAGCTATTTGCACAGTGTGTAACAGCAGAAAAGCTGATATGCTTGTGTGTTTCTGCCTCTGCCTGGCCTCTCAAACACTCAGGTACATATTTGAACAGACTCAGGGAAAACTAGGTAAAAGTGAGGTACACCTTTAAAATATTAGAGACATTAAGTTGAGACTTTGAGAGAACCAGAGCATATGGATTAATACACCTTTTCTGAAGTGCAAGCAGTGTCTAACTTTTACTTATTGTCATTATTCATTAAGTGTAATTCCCCACCTTTCTGCCTAATGTCAGTACTTTTCAGAGGGATTCAGAGGGACACAGCTAAAATTTGTTTCAAAATCAGGGACATCCCTGAAAATGAGTCACAGTTGGGAAGTATGGCCTCTGTCCTAATCAGATATGCCAGTGTTTGTCCTGCTATGATACTGTGTGGGGGTTGTAAATTGCTGCTGTAACATTATTTCCTGCTAGAATGGCTGGTTCTCTTATCACAGTCATGTAATGCAGTTCCACAACAACTGCTGGTAAAGATCCACAGAACAAGATTTGTGTTATGGCATTCCTATTTTTCCTTTACATTCACTCATTCTGATGCATGATATATTTATTTCAGCACCAACTTGTATGTCTACTGTGGCTTAGTGGTACTTCATGAAGTCTAGTGTGTACAAGGTTCGAGACTGACAGAGGTGTTTTATTTTGCTGCTGAGCAGAACAAGGACCCTGACAATACAGAGTGACTAAGGCACTTTTAAGCAGTTGTAAGCTGGTTTGCGCAGGTTTGCATGATACTTAGCAATGCTTAGCTAAGCACACACAAGCGCACACAGGAGCACAATCACGCTCAATCCCGCTAACTACTGCTTAATAGTGCTTACTCCCACTAACCCCCGCGCTCATTTCTTTGAAAGAAAAGAAAATGGGGAGATAGGAAGGTGGTGAAAAAGGGGCACAAAGAGGGAACGACAGTAGGGAAAACAGCTCGGGATGTGCAGGACGGGTGTAGGGAAGGTCCATAGCTGCCCATTTCTTTAACAGCAACAGCTGTGAATATGCAATAAATTTGGAGGGAAATATGAAACCTTCAACCCCTGTGAGAGGGGTGAGGACAACAAAGTATGTTGTACTGCCAATTAAATATCAGTTTATGTGTCCAGCGGACATGTTTGCAAAATGGGCAGCTATATATGGGGCGTAATTTTATTTTTGGGAGCAGATTGCCCTTTTTTTTCAGGTGAGAGTGGAATGTGGGGTAGGGGAAGTAGGTATATTTGGGGAGGTAAACAGACAAGACAAACAAGACACATACAGGGGTGGAATATGACACGTAGTGGGTGAACCCCATTGACGGGGAAGGATGCTTGGAAATCGCAAGCCCATGAGCCCACAGATGGCAACAGTGGAACTGAGATCCCCTCCCATGGGCAGTCACCATTGCACCTTCACAGCCCAGAGAGTGACTGTACTGGGGGCTGCGTAGGAGGGGCAGGCTCACCCATGAATCGCGCCACTCGTGCATCAAGCTGGCATAGAGGATCAGTGACAGAATGCTCGATCTCCCTATGCACCACAGCCCAGACCGTTCGGAGGATGATAGGTGGCCCTCCTCTGCCCATGCTTGCATGGGGGGGGTGACCCCATCCCCTGCAGCGCTTCCACCCAGAGGTGGCACAGGGCCAAAGGAGGAGGAGGTCCCAGGCTGGGCACCGGACCTGCTGGTGCCAGGTGCCATCGCCAGCTGAGGTGGGACAGGTGGGTCTGCTGGGACCAGCCTTCCCATATGTTCTATGTTTAGGAGGATTTAATGAAAATATGGGTTAGTAACAGTCAACAGCATTCCCAATTAGTTATAACAGCATGCAGAAGTATTCCCATTAACCCAACACACCAGAGTTCTAACAGTTGAACAGCAAGCATGACACATGCATATATAGAACAACAGTGGACATTACAACAGCATGCAGGTTTAATTGATGGCAACAGACCACCAATATTGTGGTATTTGAACAGGGCACATGCATTGAAATAAATGCAGATATTTATAAACCAATAGGACATATGTCCCAGCAAATGTTTTGAGATTAAACATACCCATTGAGGTGTGGAATTAAACATACCCATTGAGGTGTGGAATTGCATTTTTTATGCACATACAGTAGGGTGGAAAAAGATAGCTCCATTAACAACTTATATATCCTTCTAGTTTACGCTACATTCCTATTAACTGCAGTTATATGTCCCCTACATGTATTATTACACTACCCACTTGTCTTTAAATTGTGAAATGGGTTTTGCTAGATCTTTATATACATGGGCTGTATCTGACATACAAACTGTCCGGGCTGCAGATGTTACTGCTACATATTTTGTGAGTTGCTCAGACACACTACTTCTGAGATGGTACACTGACAGCTCTACTTTCCTATACTTATCTAGATATGTTTAGGTGAAATTATCAGTTATATGTTAACAGCTCCCTACATTTTTGCCAGCACAATGACATTTCTGGGGAACACAATACCAAGCTACTCATGTGCCAGATTAACCTGTACATGCTGGGCATGAACCAACAGTTGAGGACTGTAAATGTGTTTTAAAGCTACTGGCACTACCTTCATCCACTTTATATGGGCCTACCCAACTGTGTGTTAACAGCGCTTAATACAACAGTACTATTTCTATAGTGCAATAGTACAACAACATATCAAAGAAAATGACACAGACACACTCCAGGAATTATACCTTTATTAAAGACTTAAAACACTTTTCTAGAGGCTCTCTCATTCATTTTATATAACAGTACATGCAGAATAATTATTAGAGAATTATTATACCTTTATTTATTGTGTTAAACCACTTTTTTCAGGCTCTCTCGTTTATTTTACATAACAGTACAAGCAGAATAATTACTAACCTGCCTGGTGGCTCAGCCTTAGCAGCCTATCTGCATAGGCTTGCTGATTCGCAGCACGGACACCTGCAGCTGTGAAGTAAATGAAGTGATATTGAGACATACTTATCCATAGTATACACTAGAATAGCAATTCTTACATACTTAATTCCATGGCTAATTACTCAGTAGTGGGGCATTTTCCATCCCATGGGCCTCCTGTATCCACTGGTCCAGTTGATCTGCCTTGCGTCTCTTCAGGTCTGCATGGTGGTGTCTGACCTGCTCACCAGTCCGAGGGACACCTGTGGCCTGATGAGTTCATGAGCTAGGCAGTCCCAGGCTTCCGCTTTGTATTGGGTGCCCTGGTACTGGCCCTGCAGGAGTCTACCCTCATGATTATGGACAAGGAGCCAAACCATTACTTTTGACTCCTCAATGCCCCAACCTTGCACTCGAAAATGAGAGCCCTCTCCAGCACTGGCCATTGCTGCCTGCAGATGGGAGCTACAACCAGTTATGGCAAGTATTCCCACCTATGGAGCTTAAATATGCATCACTTCCCACACTTATTTGTGATTAGCCAGTTTTGAAAAAACTCAGCTGAAGGCACACCTGCTTAGCAATGGGTAAACTTCCATTGATATGTATGTGTGTGTTGAAAGTGCATGCTTATAAAAAGCTGTCATGGCTTAGTGGTTCAGTACTGTGATTATGGTGCACAGTATCCCGGGTTTGAGGCCTGTCATTGCTTTTTATTTTACTACTGGCCAGACCGGCTAGGAGGTGTGGCTGTGTTTTACCGACTTTGCTCAATTTTGCCCGACGTTGCTCTGCATTGCTCGGCATTGCTCTACGTTGCTTGAGGTTGCCCGATATTGTGCTTGTTAGCGTGGAGCGCAACTTCGTGCAAACAGACTGCGCTAGTTGGCGCGATGCGCAGCTATTTGCAAACAGCTTGTGCTAGTTGGCGCGATGCGCAGCTACGTGCAAAACCATTGCGCTAGTTAACTCAGTGCTCAGCTATGAGCTTTTACATTTAAATATGCTTAATACTGGTAAACTTTGCTTAGCAGTGCTTCACATTGCTTAAGATACGTTACTTATGCATCCATCAGTATGCATAACCATTTCACCTTCTTATATATATATATATATACATATATATTTATATATATATATATATATATATATATATATATATATATATATATATATATATATATATATATATATATATATATATATATATATATATAATTTGTTCACTACTGTATAGGCCATTTCAATGCTTTTTGCTAAAATTTAAATGATAAATGTCAGGAATTATTTTTATATACAGATTTCCAACAGAAAATAGAAAGAGGAGTAGTGGGACTCGAACCGGGAATGCCTCTTCTTTGTGCGAAGGCTCTACCACTATGCTATTGCTATTTTGCTTAATTTGCATATACGTTTCTTATTATCCTCTTCGATGTCTAAACTGTTAACTGTAGCTAAGCAATGGGCAAACTCGCGCAAATACGGGCAGCTATATTGGGAATAATAAAAAACAAAATAAAAGTTTTACATTTTATAATTGTACAGGGGTTTAGAATGTGGGGGAGTGTAGTGTTGGGTATGTACATATTTAAGCAGACTCGGTCATGTAAGTTGACATTTCCCGATTGAGAGACTTGCAGGGGCATGGATTTTTGGACTGCTCGGCAGTCTGACATGCCCCCTGCACTCGTGCATGCTCCATGTTAGCCTTAGAGTTGAGGCAGCGCACCCTCATTAATATGCATGGCGCACTGCCGTCTTACTCTTAGACTGGCATTTCCGTGTAAGACTAATCTAGTCTTACACGGAGGATTAGTGAATCCTGGGGTTGTATATTTTGTAAGTGAGTTGGGATTATATTTAAAAATTATCCCATATTTTAAATATTTTCCCTCTTTTTGTTCGCTTTATCCAGAATTCTTGATCAATGAATTTGAAAGGTATGTGATGAGTGTTTCATTCTCTCTTTCTCTCTTTGTCTCTTTTGCTTGCTGTGTTTCTCTTGTCTCACTTGCTCACTCAGTTTCTGTTTGTCTCTTTTTCTCACGCACAAGTTACCTTTTTCTCTATATTTACTTGTTTTACTTTATGCTCTCTAAACAGCAAAAGTGTGTTTAGAGTATAAAAATGGTGGCCATTTGCTTTTCTTCAGTCCCTGCTTCAGGGCAACTTAATATGCTTTCATGAACAGTCAGACATGTTTTTACAGGGCAATGTCTGTACATTAACATCCCTTTGGAGAATGTTCATTCTCTAATAGAGTGATGCTGTACATTTAGACCATAGTCTAAAGCAAATTATACCATGGATGACATTGTTTAATTAATAACTGCCGAGTAACTAGAATTCACTGCAATAAAATTTCTTATAACCCTCTTATGAAGGAAAAAGAGCAGTACAGTTGTAGACTTCCAAGATTGCTGCACATTGAGTAACAGCTTAATTCTAGCTCTGCCAGTGTGAAAACAGAAACTCTGCAGAGAAAGCCAATAGACGTGTTTATGGGTAAATGTCAGTAACTGACTAGTAAGGGAATTGCCTGGATGCCAGGAAAAAAAGAAATACAGAGGTCCTGGAAAAAAATCAGCTACAAAAAGTAAGGAAGAAACATTGACTGGGGAAGGTTCTGCAGCTGTTCAGCAAAAAGCAATGCAACCTGCAGATATGAATTCCAGTAACCTACAGAAAAATACAAGACAAATGCACACAGACCTGGTTAAAATAAATGAAACCCTGATGGAGCATATCAACACAAACAAGAAAAGGCTGGAAAAAATGGAAGAAGCTTTAAACAAATATTCAGATGAGGTGACAAAACTACAATAATTAGAGGTTGAAATAAACAAAAGGCTGGCTGAATAAGAGACTGCTCAAGAAGAGATTTTTTTTAAAGTTAGAGGACAGAGCACATAGGGAAAAACCTGAGATTTTCAGCTATACCAGAGAAACTGGAAGGAACAGACTACATTAATTTTATGAAGGCACAAATAAGAAACTGGACTGGTATTACCACAGGAGTTAGTTGAAAGGGCACCATTGCGTGTATGCTCCAAAGCTGGCTATGAGAAAGGAACTTAGACCTTTAATAGTAAAGATGCAATCCTTCCAACAGAAGGAGTTGATTTTGAGATAACTGTGGCAGAAGGACAAAGTACTAAAAGTGGGACACAGCAGTGTTTGTGGAGAATGATTACTCATTGTACACCAGGCAGAAGAGAAACAAATTTAATTCCACTATTCAGAAAATGTTGAGATTCAGGTGTGAGATTCAAACTGTTGTAACCAGCTGTCTTCAATGTATTCTTCCCTGGATGGATAAACATTATTTTTTGATGAAGTACATGCTAAGGAGGAAATACAAAAGTCCATCCAACAAAAAGTGAACTATGAAACAGAATGAGACTCTGCTTCTTCTTCTTCTGGTAATAAAGACAACAGAGAGACTGTACCTGTGAAACTTTTTCCAGTGTTTCAATGGAAAATGTTGGAGTGAAGGAAAGGAGCACAAGAGCTAACTAGAAGAACTGAGAATACATTGGAAATGAAGCAGTGACTGGATTTGGGAGGTGGAGATGAAAGTAGTAAAACTAGTAACATAATGTGGGATTACAATGCAATAATTATGTGTGCGAAACATGACAGAACAAGAAAATTAGGAAATATTGGACTTTTTCAGATTATCTTGGACTTGTGGGGGACTGTAAAGCATATGCCCGACTTCATATCATTAATGTTCAAAGAATGCTTTGGGGAGGGGAAGAGGAGGGAGAAAGTTAACTGTAAGTAAAGTAATCTTTTTCTTAGCACTATTTTTGTGGTGCATAGTTTTCTTTGCATGCTATAAAGTAAAGTTTTCTCAGTTATTTTTAAATGTACTAGACATTGTAAACAGGTGCTGTAGTTTTTTTTTTCTTTTCTTTCTCCCTTCTCTCTTTCTTCTTGTTTAGTTTTAAGAAATGTTGGCAATGCAAAAAAAAAAAAAAAACTGGCTAAAACAGCATGACAGAAGAAAAAAACGATGTGTTTTTTCTCATGCCTGCATGGGGAACTGACTGGAGTAAGGACCTTAGATTGATTTACTAACAAGTTTTAAGAGTAAACGAGTAAATGAAAAAGAATGTTGAATAGTATGAGCTTTTGTCTAGCAAAAACATATATGCTCAGTAGCAGTTCTGCAGTGGGTCTTCATGTTTCCATGGAAACAATCTGATATAAGAGAAACTAGCTCTCTGGTTCTTATGTCTCCTTGAAGACAATCCAATAAAAAGAAACTGGCTATAGACTGGTGGAGAGTAATTGGCTGAAGGGAAAACAAACTGAGAAGAGAAATTGGCTAAGACATATGTTCTCTGAAAGCATTCAGGGGTTTCCCAGCTGGGAGGGCTATAAAGAAAAGATAAAACCAATTAGCACTTAGTAGAAGCAAAGGCGGCACCATGCATCTTAGCATGTTTAACCTTTCTTTTAGGTTAACTCGTATGTGTGTGTGTGTGTGTGTGTGTGTGTGTGTGTGTGTGTGTGTGTCAGTTTGGGACTTTTGTTCCTATTAGAAGGGTAAAACTTAAGTATTTTAAGATGTATGTAGTTTTGTGTGTTTGTTTTAAGTTAATAGGTTTTAGGGAGGTATTGGGGGTTCTGTGTATTATTTTATTTGTTTGAGGGCTTTCAATAAAACAAAATGTTTTGTAAGATGTGACATAGGCTCAAATGGGTGTGACAAGAAACAACTGTATAAAAGTTCAACCTTTCAAAACAGTCTATGCATGTAACACAAAAGCTGGAACTAGACATTTAATAAAAAAGGTGTTATACATAAAAGGTGGGAATAATAACTTTTTAATGCAAGGATGCTTTCTATAAAGTCTTTAAATGTCAACGGTCTCACAAATAAATACAAAAAAGAAAGAGTAGTGAACTATATTAAAAAATGTAGAGTGCAAATAGCTATGTTATAGTAGACACACTTGGAAAGAACTGAACATGTGAATTTGATAAAAAAGAAGTTATGTACCTACCATAACGTTCCATGTTTGTTGTCCTTCATCTCGCCTTCCTTCTTGCTGGTTGGGTTTGGAGCCTATCCTCATCTCCAACTCAGCTGATTTACTATAGCTCGAGAGCTTTTACTGGCTCGAGGCTACCCCTTATCCCAACATGCTTAGTGGCAGGTACCTAGATCTCGTTTGTAATAGCCCAAACTAGACATGCATAGTAAAAACAATTTTTACTAAGCTGTTATACATCAAGGTAGGAAGGAAAGAGGAAAAGACAATGCATGGTTAATTAATCTGGTATGTCAGCAGGAAACTAAGCCAGTGTAACTAATAAAGAACTCCTCTCGACCTCCAGGAAGGGGGGAAGGAGGAGGGACGCAAGAAGGAAGGCAAGATGAAGGACAACAAACATGGAACATTATGGTAGGTACATAACTTCTTTATGTTATGTTGTCCCATCTCACCGTCATTCTTGCTGGTTGGGACCACGGCCTCAGCATCAGGTTCTTGGGTGGCTCACTGGAACAAACTCTTCAGGACCGTGGAACCAAAGGATGCCCTATTCTGGGAGACCACATCCACTTTGTAATGAGAGATAAAGTTATGAGGATTTGGCCATGTTGCTGCTGCACAGATTGAATTTAAAGGCAATTTAGCTTGGAAGGCAACAGAAGTGGTGAAGGCCCTGGTTGAATGTCCTCTGGGCCTTCCTGGAAGTGTCTTTTTACGCAAATCATATTGAATAACTGATTGTGTCTGACAGCCATTTTGATAAGGTCACTTTTGAAACTGGATAACCTTGTTTATTATCAGCAAAGGATATAAACAATTGGTCTGATTTTCTGAGGTCTTTGGTCCAGTGTAAATAAAGACATAATTGTCTATGAACATCCAGTTGGTGTAATCTATACTATGCCTTGTTGCCATAATTAGGGAAGAACACAGGAAGCTCAGTGGACTGATTTAAGTTATACTCTGTACAAACCTTTGGAAAGAAGGAAGGATTGGTCCTAAGAGAGACTCTATCTTTGTGAAAAATGAGATACGGTGGGCGAATAGACAAAGCATATAATTCAGAAACCCATCTAACCGAGGTTATGGCAACCAAGAAGAGGGTTTTCCAAGACAGAAACTTCAGAGGACAATATGCTGCAGGTTCAAAGGGAGGCAGAACCATTGAAGCTAAAACCAAGTTTAGATCCTGGGGGAGGTTCTCTTACCGGGGGCCGTAAAAGTGTTGTACCTTGTAAGAATGCTCTGCACAGCTTATGAGACATAATGTTAGAACCCAAGTCTCCTACATGAAAATTGGAGATGGCAGCAAGTTGGACCATAATAGTAGCTGCAGCTGCCCATTTTTCAAAGGTTTTGGCCAAAAAGTCAAGAATCTTGTGAACAGGAGCCATAGAGGGATCAATGTTATTACTGTTGGCCCAATAAGAGAACCTCTTCCATTTGCTAGTGTAAATCCTCCTGGTAGTAGGCTTTTGGGAGGACATTAGGATATGTTGTACAACAGGGAAAATGTTAGGGAGCCTGGCTAAGACTGGAAGTGGAGTAACCAAGCAGTCAGCTTGAGAGTTTGGAGGGATGGGTGAAGCCCGCCTGACTGATGTGTCAGAAGGTCCAGAACTGGGTCCAGTATCCAAGGCTCCAGTTGAAGATAATGGAGAAGAAACAGAAACCATATTTGACGATGCCAATAAAGAGCAATGAGGATGAATTTTCAACCCAATGATTTTGCTTTCTGAAGTACCTTCAGAATGCGAGGGAAAGGTGGAAAGGCATATAGTAGTCCCGGAGCTCAATCGTGAGCAAGTGCATCCCTGGGTGACTATCCCGGAGGGGGAAGTAGGGCGAAGTAGCTGCTACACTTGTTGTTTAGGGGAGTGGCAAAAAGTTTGCAGCATGGCTGGCCCCATTTACAGAAAATCAAGTCCACAACTTCTTGTTTCAGGGACCACTCATGAGGCATGAGGATAGCCCTGCTGAGCCTGTTCGCTGTCATGTTGAATTTTCTGGGAATGTGCATCACACTCAGAGAATGATGGGAAGACATTGCCCATTGCCATTCTCGAAGTGCCTCCCAACACAAGAGGTAAGATCTGGTTCTGCCCTGCTTGTTGATGTACCATACCACTGACATATTGTCTGTCTGGATTGCAGTGATCTCGGTAGGTAGAGAGTCTTGAAGTGTTGCAACACCAGAAGCACCACTCTCATCTCTAGAACATTGATGTGGGAATGGTACTCGTGAGGTTACCACATTCCTTGGACAGTCCTTCCCAGATAATGCCCCCCCACCCTGTCTGGGAACCATCCGTGGTTACTGTGGCTACCGGATGGGGGTCTAAAAAGGGTCTTCCCAGAGTCACCTGGGGGGAGACAAGCAACCATAGTAGGTCCTTTTTGCAAGATTCCGTGATCAAGATCATGTGTGACATTGGATCATGGAAAGACCACTGAGCGAAAAGAAGCCACTGTAGAATCCGCATGTGGAAGTGTGCTAAAGGAACTAGAGTAATTGCTGCAGCCATTGAGCCCAGTACTTGTAAAACTTGTCTTGCCTAAGCTCTCATCTTCTTTATGAGAAATGAAACTTGCTGACAAATGGTTGACACCCTGTCTTGAGGCAGTTTTGCTATCATGCGTCTTGTATCTAAGTCTGC
The DNA here is from genome assembly GCF_019279795.1 of Protopterus annectens. Lineage (NCBI taxonomy): Eukaryota > Metazoa > Chordata > Ceratodontiformes > Protopteridae > Protopterus > Protopterus annectens. The sequence goes on from NC_056751.1 coordinate 599,749,558, forward strand.
TCCTATAAAGGTAATAGATTGACACGGCAACAAAGCAGACTTTTCATAGTTTATGGTGATGCCTAACTGGGAACAAGTTTGGATTGTGTAGTCCCATGCTTTGATCAGTTGATGCTTGGTGGTAGCAGTGAGGAGCCAGTCGTCTAGATATGGAAACACCTGGAATCTTAGACACCTCAGGTGAGCTGTGACCACTGTCATACACTTGGCGAACACCCTGGGGGCTGTGGTGAGACCAAAGGGCAGGGCTCTGAACTGATAATGACTGGCTCCCAGCCAGAAGCGTAGGATTCTCCTGGATTGCCTGTCCATTTTTATATCGTAGTACACGTCCTGGAGATCTACGGAGCACATCCAATTGTCCTGACCCAAGAATGGACTGCAGTGTTACAATCTGGAACTTTGTCTTTTTTACTGATTGGTTTAGTTTGCTGAGATCCAAAAATGGGTCTCCAGTCTCCTGTCTTTTTTGGAACTAAAAAGAACCTTGAGTAAGCTCTGGATTAGATTTGGTCTGCAGGGACTTCCTGGATGGCTCTTTTTTCTAGCAATCTTTGAACCTCTAGGATTGCATGATCCTGAAGACTGGGTGGAATGTCTGGGATAGAACATTTGTCTTTTGAGGTGGCGACTGAGAAAAGGGAATTTTGTAACCCCTGGATATTATCAAAAGTACCCATGCTTCTCTCGTGATTGATTGCCAGGCTGCTGGGTACAGTGATAGTCTTCCCCCGACTGCCTCCAGAGGTGGACAGCCGGGCCTCCCTTCAGGAGTGCTGGAAGGGCCTAGCAGAGAAAGTATCTCTGTCACCCTGCTGTTGCAGACCCCCTCTGCCATGAGAGCAGCGTCTTCCATTGTTGTTTCCCCCTTTGCCTCTGGGGGAAAAATCTCAGTGGAACCACATTTTTCCACTCTTTTGACTTTTAGGATAGGGTCTAGATGGTGTGGAAAAACAGACTCCTACGGCAGAGAGAGAGTCTTGCCATTCTATTCCCACCTGGTGGGAGTCTCTTTTAGCTGAGGCCTGAACAAGAACGACCCATCGAAGGGGGTATTGGTAAATGAAGACTTAAAAGGTTCTGCAAATTGGCAAAGGCGCATCCAGGAGTGTCTCTGCAAGGCTACTCTGGTATCTGCTGCCCTACTCACTCCATCTCCCACATAAGAAATGAGCCTCATGGAGGAGTTAACCATGGAAGTCAAGGTCTCAAGCTGGGAATCTGCCCTGTTTGCATCACCCTCAGCTGTAGTATCTTGCAGGGTATCTCCTAGCTTCTTCAGGAGATACCTCTGAAGCCGTATGAAATGAGACAAGTAATTCAGTGACCTGAGAGTAAAGGTCACTGAAGAAAAACATACGCTTTCCATACCTGTCTATCGCAAGAGACTCTTTGTTCGGCGGATGGACAGATAAAGTTTCTGCAAGTTCCTTCTTTGTGGCTGCTGCCACCACTATGGCATCAACAGGGATCCCTTTGGACAGGAAAGAGTTATCCTCTGGAGCAGTAATAAAATTGTTAGGTCTCTTCGGAACTGGTTCCATGGTCTCTGGAGCGCTCCATGCCTTTCGACTCACTACAGACAAAAGTGGGTCAAAAGGCGGAGACACCCAAGAGGTGGAGGATCAGGAACCAAATACATCCACATAGACAGACTCATCCCTCAGAAGGGGCTAGGGACTTCCAGACACCCCTCTGTCTATGGATTTCCAAGATGTCTGAAAAGGAGACATCCTCAGAGGGGGACCGTGGGAACCCTTCCAATTCATCTAAGTCTGTATCTGAAGTGATAGGCTCAGGGGAGTCTAGATGCTTTCTCTTACATTTCTTCTTCCGATGGACCTCCTCCGAATCTTCGAGGGAGGTTTTGGAAGAGGTGGGGTCACCCAATGGGGCATCCTGAGGCACAGGTTCCCTACGCTTGGAGGTAGGAGGAGGGACAAAGGCAGGCACAGGCACTGAGGGAGAAAGAGCCAGTGGAACCAAGGGTGGAGTAGTCTCAGGAGACAGCACACTCCTCATCACCTCGAAGGTGCCACAGTCTCGAGTCGAAGGAGCTGCCAGCTCTGAAGAGCCCAGAGATGTATTTTGAACTGGGAGAGACAGCTCCGAGGCTGATGTAGGAGCTGAGCTCACCTGTGTCGAAGCTCTGAGAGGGAGAGCAGGGTCGGGCAAGGGTCCGATGCCACTTCCTCCCTCGGAGCCAGCGAGAGAGCTGTGGTGCCCAGATCCCTCGATGGACTGAGACATCGAGGAGATCGAAGCGGTCATCAGAACTGATAAGGGAGAAGAGTCCAGAGTTGACGGTTCCACCACCACGAACTTCATGCACTCCAGCTCCGAGCTCAAGAGAGTCAGAGGAGGAATCAATGGAGAAGCTGGGAGGGCCGAAGGAGCCAATTCCTTATGGGCTGGACTCAAAAATAATTTAGCAAGTGCCTGTGACTTCAGCCTGTAGACCACTCTCTCCACATCATGATCTGAAAGTCTGGAGGACCAAGAGGAGTGTGAAGAGGACCGGTGACTGCCCCTCCAGGTCGCAGGAGAGGAGAATATGGAGCAGAGCTTACTGGCCCCATGGACTAAGATGTTTGCAGATGACATTGTGATCTGTAGTGAGAGTTAAGATTTGCAGTGGGTGTGACAAGGATGGACAAGATTAGGAATCAGTATATTAGAGGGTCTGCTCAGGTTGGACGGTTTGGAGACAAAGTCAGAGAGGCGAGATTGCATTGGTTTGGATATGTGCTGAGGAGGGATGATGGGTATATTGGGAAAAGGATGCTAAGGATGGAGCTGCCTGGTAATAGGAAAAGAGGAAGGCCTAAGATAAGGTTTATGAATGTGGTGAGAGAGGACAAGCAGGCAGTTGATGTGACAGAGCAATATGCAGAGGACAGGAAGAAATGGAAACAGATGATCCGCTGTGGCAATCCCTAACAGGAACATCCAAAAGAGGAGAAGAAGCTAAGGATATATAGGAAGTGACTAAACAAAAGATAATACAATAACTGAGAATGGAAGCTTTGTTATATGGATATGGATAGTAAGATACAAGCAGTCAAAATGTTTTTAGCCCCTTTAGTCTTATATACAGGTCAAACATATTTTTATCAACCAGAGGAGAAGTTGTGGATAGCAATTAATAAAGAGCTGAAGGATTTTATCTGGGAGGGGGAGATGACAAGAGTCAAGTGAGATAAGCTGATTCTTCCAGAAGAACAGTATGGATTAGGATTACCCAATTTGAAGGGGTATTTCAAGGCTAAACAGTTAAGATCCCTATACATAGCACAAGCAGAAGACTATAATTCAGAGTGGAAAGGGATTATTTTGAAATGGGGGGAAGCTCAAGAAACAAGGAGAGACTGGGATTTTGGATGTAGACCTTTAAGGAGAATAATAATCATACAGAATATTATATCCATAAAGTAGCAGAAAGTATTCTAAGAACTAAACCAACATGGGAATGGAGAAAGGAAATTCTACCAATAGGGATGACTGCAATTAGGGATATAGACAATAGGCAAGAGGGGGCTGGAATTTATTGGAGAAAACTGGAAAATGAACCAAGATATTGGGAGCAAATAACTAGAGAGAGAAAGCAATAGAATGGGAATAGGCCAAGAATTGATTTGCATTGCAGGTTAGAGATTGTCTTCCCTATCAGGGATTTATATCAGAGTATAGGCAAAGAGAAAGAAATAGGGTGACCTAAATGAAAGACCAGCACCGGTAGAGTTTTTAGTAGAATCTAGAACAGAAGCTGCCATTAAAAAGGAATAATTAGTAGAGCATATAAAATATTGTATGATAACCATAAGAATCAATCAGAGGAGGTTAGAAAGGATTGGGAAGAGATATCAGATAAGCAATTCACAAAGAAACAATGGGAGGATATATGTATTTCTTCCAAATATGCAACAAAATCTAGAATATTAAGGTTTTTGCTTGGAAATCTTTGCATAGATATTTTATACCCCAAGTTGACTCCAGAGAATTTTTCTTCAGGTAGCCAGCAAATGTTGGAGGTGTGACAGGGAATAAAGAGGTAGTTGGGAATACATTTTCTGGGAGTGCAGTGGGTTGGTGGACTTTAAGGATTCCTTGCGGGATGCACTGTCGAAGATGCTGGATGGGTGGATTGGTGTGATGAGGGAGATGATTTTTCTGAGCTATGATACAGAATCGGAATTCCCTAGACATTGTAAGGCCTTGCTGTGTCTAATCATGGTGGCTTCCAAAAACCAATTACTACAAAATGGAAATCAAAATCTAAACCAACTATATTAGAAGTAATGAATATAGTAACAGAAATGTAGAGACATACTCATATTTAGAAACACTACAACACTACTTTCTACATGACTGTTGCTATTCTGACAGTCAACATTTTAAGTTACAGTAATTATTTGTATCACAAGCAAGTCACAGGTGAAGGGAAACCCACAGCTTGTATATTGCTTAAAATTCAGTGAAATGAGATTCTGTCAAATGAGTTCTCGATATTTTGAAAATTAGGTGATTTGGTCTCAGTCAGATGAAATTCAGTCAAATAAGATACATATATGCATTGTTTGCATTGCAGTGTTCTCTAAAATCACAATATGAGTAATGTTAGGTTTTGCCCCCAAAAGTCCATGAAATCTCTGCAGGCACAAATGCTCTAAACATTTTCTAATTTATTTTTGTTTACTGTGTGGTACACTGCTTACTGGTGTAATTAGGTGTTAACAGATGGTAAAATGGCTACCTCACAACAAAACATATACATGTTTAACTCAGAGCAGCCTAACTATGTACTTTTCTTTTTCATTGGGAATTATGTAATACAAACTTTAATGTATTCAAGTACACCATGTTTCAGAACTGTTATAAAGAAATGTTTTGTAGCACTAGGAATTACTTGTTTAAAGGCATACACCTCTACATCCTGTAGGAAATATGGTATAAAAACACATGGTAAATAAAAAGTAAAATGTTTATCATGGATAATATGAATAATCTCTAGTCACTCAGTCTTTGATCTCATCAGTTAACAGTACTTCTGGTGGAATATAGCACAAGCCACACCACAGCCATTGACTATTGCTTATTGTACAATGGTAGCTTATTAGTATTAAAAAAACATGCATGTTGATTGGTTAGCCCAGTTAGCATGTGCATTGTAAATTGAATGTATACCAATAGAAAAACGTCTGGCTGCCTCGACTGTCTTCCATTAATATATGCAATGGAAGTTAATGCCCAATAGCATAAATCCTGTTATTCTAGCATCTTTCTAAGTTTATAAGACCAGCATTTACAATATGGACCTTTGTCCCCATTATTTGTCTTTACACATTTCTTGAGCTAAGAAGTCAAGAGGTACATATCGAGGGTAGAGATAATACAAGGAAAATCAGATATGTTACTTTAGTTTTACACAAGTATCTAATTTTCCTTGTATTTTTGCCCTGTTTCTCTCATACCTCTAAACTGTCTGGATTCCACAGTTTTTTCTTTTTAAAAAAAAAAAAAAAAAAAAAAAGTAACTGACATCTTCCTTCCTCTATTGTTTGCTTTCCAAAGCACTGATGTACTGTGTAAGCTTGAGAACATTATTCCCATATGCATGTGCAGTAGATCAACAAAGCAGAAGAATGCAGAAACAAGGTAGAGAAACACAACACTGTTATACAAAGACATTATTTAAAGGACAACAGCGGGATTTGATTATTAAATGCTCAACTTTTCTATTCTTTTTCTCCCTAGTTACTGCCCCTGCTATGAATAAACAACAATACAGCATTTAAAATATTTTAAATCTACTGTTTCTCTCCACTAGAACAGTACCTTACTGTACTGTGGTAGTCTCACTTTCAAAAAACTTTTATCCCATCCTGGAAAAGCTTGCTGCAATCTCCATTTCATTGATGTCATCAAGGCCACTGAATACAGGTAGTTTTCTGGCCAGTTGCCTCCCCAAACTGACATCACCATGACCGTCCTAAAAACCCACCCATGCTGTGAAGTCACAGCTCCCTGGTCCTTCCCCTACCCATACAGAAAGTAAAGGCTAGAACAAGGAAACAGTACATGAGTCAAGTCTCCTGCTGTGAGCTGTCAATCACAGCAGGTAACAGCTCAAATCACACTTAGCACTTTGTCAGCTGCAGAAGTTAGGTGTGAAGGAGGATGGGAGATGAGTCAAAGTAGTAAAACTCAGGCTTCACAGAAGACTGCAATTTAGCCATTCTAAAAAGAAGCAGCAGTAAAAAGCACTTTGAAAGTCTGTTCTGTGGCATTTGCACTGCTTGGGTTTAAGTAGTCACTGAATGGCATGAAATGTTACTTAAAACTAACTGAACTAACTGACTAAAAGACAACATTGTTTGCATGTAAAATCAATGCAGTGACAGGAGCTCTAGGAAGAAAGAGGTCTGCATGATGTAATTTTTACAGACAAGCACTGCATTGTGGGATACCTAGAGGCAGACTAAACAATCAGAATTACTTCAAGATGTCAGGCCCATGTGGTCAGACTCAGAAATTAGGTATAAAATATTTAAAAACCTGTAAAATGTCTCAGAGTGGTGTTAAAATGTAGGAAGCACCTAAGTATGATGAAATAAACATATTTTTAAGTCTTTAGGTGTGGTTCTCCTTTAAAAAAAGTAAGTAATTTCTTTCTTAAATAATGTCATAGTATAATAACAATAACCAACTCGTGGGTGTGGATATATTGAAGATTTACTTCAAACTAAAAGCCACAGAAGTACGGCAAGGTGTAGTGACCAAAAAGCAATAATTCAAAACATAAATTGGCCAGTACTCAAACATTGGCAATTCAGAAGTTTAATATTGTAAGAAAATCGGTTTTGTCAAAAATATGCCTTCTTCAGTCCAGTTCCATTACAGACATCACAATGACTGAATAAATAAATAATTGAATTAATTAGTTAATGAAACCCTTCCCAATTAAAGGCAAATCACAAGAAATCATTTAATCCAGGAGAAAACAATGCCCCTAACCGAATAATCCAGTCCTGTTCCCTTTTATTCTTACTTTCATGCCAACCTAATTTATTATAACTCCGTTGACAAATTTTATCTATGCTGAAAACCTAAATGTAACAGCTGGACATTTAATTGTGTGTGTATATAAAGCACTAGAGGGTGATGATTTTTAATATCACTTAAATGTTTATAAATATGAGTTTTACATTGTTGAGAAGTCTGTCCCACATAGAAGGAGGAACAACTGCAGATGGCCAAATAAATTACCATTCAGAACCACAAGTATTAAAACATCTAATATCAAAAACCCTGAGCTGTATTACAAGATGAAAGTTTAGATTTCATAACATTTTTACTGGGAGAACAATGCCCACAAGAGTGACATCCCACCAATTATGTACCTTCTATAGTTTGCTGTCTCTCAAAAAACGGCTTAACCATCTTTTTATAATGATTAAGATGCTTACCTATTGTTTTACCACGTCTGTAGAAAAATAAACAATATAATGGTACCGATTCAAACAACTTATTATCAGATAAAAGAATATCCCATTGTCTCTCTATCAGGCATTTAAATGCTGAATAATTACTGCTAAAGTTGGTAAACAAATGTAAAATTTATCTGTCACATTTTTTGTACTATATTTTAATAATTCTGATCTATCAATATTCTTGGTGGTATTATAAGTTCTTTGTACATCACAAAACTTATATCCCCGGCATAAAATCTTTGAAACAAATCAGATTCTTGTACTAATTTATCCTTGGAAGAATATGTTATCTCAACTCTCAAAATTTGTGATTTTGGAATGTTCTTAATAATAGCATAGGATGTCAGCTGATGCCATTCAAAAAAGTATTAAAATGAAATTATTTTCTAAACAGAGAGGTAGATAAAATGCCATCATCATTTTTTAACACTTATACGTCCAAAAAGGACATTTTCTTGTGATTAGAATTAAGACTAAACTCTACCCCCCAATTTTTATCATTAAGATATTGTACAAATTCATATAGATAACTTAAATCAGAGTTCCAAACCATCCAAAAGTCATCAAAATATCTATAACATATATCCATGGCTTCTTGATAAATATTATGATTAACATCATATATGAACTCATTACATCTGAGTGACACCTGCAGGTGCATCTACAGTTAACTCCTACTGATGCCTCTAGGGGTCAAATATTGCTTGTTCATATTTGTATCAATAATTCCAAAAACATGCTATGTACAAAGTTTTAAAAGATTTCAGCTTAAAGCTTACACAATGGCTAATTCAACTGCATTAATATTTGAGATTTGTCTAGTGCAGGTAAAAAGATATTAACCAAATGTAAAGGAGGAAGTATGCCTAACAAATTCATCAGAATCAAACCACACAAAAGCACACTGAAGCCTGGTCCAGACAAAGATGGTCACATCATAAAGTCCGAGGGTATCCTTTAATTAAACTTCCTTTTAACACAACAAAATACAACCAGCGTTTTCGTCTTGTACCGAAGACTTCATCAGAAACAAGTAAAAAAGAAAATGAACAATCCACATATTATACCCCTCCCCTTACATCATTATCCAATAAGCAACACAAAATAATTAGTACCATAAAGATAAAAACAATCTAATTAAGTCATGTGTACATACTATTTTTAAAAAAGAAAAGAAAATACTATTAATGGAAAACTCCACTGTGGTGGTGCTTCAGGAACAATGAAGTGCAACCAGCAATATTAAAAGCATTGTAAAAACCAGAGCTGTTAGACCTTAAATACATAATACTAAAAATTCTCAAGATATAATTTAATAGATATTTTACTAAAATGGATATAGATTGTAGATCAATTCAGTAAAATTAAATATACTAAATGTAATATCAATTGATAAATAATATAATAGCTCTGAAGAAGTACATAATAAAACATGCTATAAAAAATATATATTATGAAAAATATAATGAGAAATGTTATTTAAAATATATAAAAAATATATAAAGTAGTACAGAAAATATTTAAAATAGTGAAAAAAATAAGGGACAAATGTAGGTTATTCTTATTTAATACACCCTCCTAGTTCGTTTCTTCGTTAACTTCCTGTTCTTATAATTTAGCTGCCCTTAGCTTCAAGACAGGTGCTAGTGAGAGGTGGTCATTCAACCCTAAGTTGTTGTTGGCTTCCAGCTTCAATTGCCAGAACAATTCCCTATATTCTGTAGTGGTCTGCCATGCCCCCCCCCCCATGGATCCATTTCTATCTTTTCTATCACGTAAAAACTATATTTTGCTAAACCACAGGTAGTACTATGTTGAAATAGGGCATTAGTCTCATCCTTTTTCTTAATATCATTAAGGTGTTCATAAATGTGTCTTTTGAACTTCCTGGTGGTCTTCCCTGTATAAAATGCCCCACAGATCTTACAAATAGCAATATAAACTACTCCCATAGTGTCACAGTTAGGAAAACCATTTCTCCTCAGTTCTATCCCCCTTTTCTTTAAGCATACTGTTTCCCCTTGAAAAATGCATGGACATTGCTGACAACTTCCACATTTGAAGGTTCCTGTTCTGTTTCTACTGGGTTTTGTCTTTTTAGTCTCCAGCATCTCTTTAATATTCCTTCCTTTCCTATAGGTAAATTTAAGGGGGTCAAGGAAAATCTCCAGGTCTGAGTACTTACTAAATCTATCCCAATTATGGGTAACAATATTCCTGATTGCCCCGGAATCAAGACTATAGTTGAGAACATAGTTACTGCTCCAGTTATTATATTTTTGGTTGTTTTCTTTCCTTTCCTCAGTCAAATTCGAATTCCTAACTCCTAATATGGGGGCAAATTTCTTTCCTCTTTCCTGTTTAACTTCAGCCATAATTTCTTCCAAAACCTAAAGAAAGACGAAACCTAGGTAAATTCATGGTGTGATCTGGTGTCCATTGTGGTTGTGGCCTCCTTGGAGTCTAATTGTTGGTCTGCCTTTGTTTTGGTTTGTCCTTTTACACGTATGGAGAGTGGTGGTGTTGGACCGGACATTTTTGGCTTATTGGAGGCTATTAACCAGCAATTAGCTGAGCACTCTAAGCAAATACAGTGCTTGGTAGATGGCCAGCAAAAAGATAATGTGGTTGGGTCTGGACCAGCCAGAAGGTGTGAATTTACTAGTACTGGAAGTATTGGACGCAGTTCCCCTGAGGTGAACACTGGAGTGATGACTGCTAATCCTTCTACCTCTGGAAATTCTGGTGGTAATATTTCCACCGCCCTGGATGTGGATAAGTGGAAAGTTAATGAGTTCAATTTTCAGCGCAGTGGACTGGTGCCGAACGCTGAAAGGAATGTTTTCAAGCCCTTTACACAGCGTTTAAAAGATTTTGAGAAAAAGCTGTTTTCACTTAAGAAGTTGCAAATCGAAAATGGGTATTTGCAAAAGAACATTGATTGTGGTATTGTACCGAAGGGTCTACGGGCCTGGAAGTACCCTAATGGAATCGAAGCGAAAAGGGACATGTTGGAAGAAGTGCACAAGCTTTATGATAGAATGGGGATTGAACTTTTAAACATCATTATAAAATATAATGACCAGCAAATTGTTACATTGTTGGGTGAATTGGAAAGTGAAAATGAGAAAATCACTACAGACTTAAATTTTGATCATTATATGACTAATTACACAAATTTGGTGAACAGTGTGAATTCTCAATGTGCACTTATTCATGCTAGAAAAGCTCGGAAGATCGAAAGGGATACCAATGAATATAGGCATAATCAGGTTTATCCCCTTTCTGAAGGTAACTGTTATGGCAGGGTTCCTTTAAATAAACGTGGGCATAATAGAGAAGTGGAACTGACGTCAGTAGAGGAGGATACAAATGAGGCACCTAATGGAGCTGAATTCCCTTTAGAGACGGAGCCAAGGAGGTCGGAGAGGATAAGGGGACGAAATCAGCGTCAGGAATCCATGGAATCCAATGATTTTGGCAGGCAAGGAGCAAAGCCAAAGACAAGGAATTTCAACGCCTCAAACAGCAGGAACAATTGAGCCCAGTGGAGGATGTGATTTCTGGTAGCGTTTTAACATATTCAGGTGAGCCTCTCAAACTAGCGTTAACTTTAATTCAATCAGCTCCCAGAAATTGTTCGACGTATCAGAAATGTATTGATAATAGTTCCAAGAATTTAATTAACTTTTTTACACCCTGTAATCCAGTGGAACCATTAATAGGTGATTTCATTGGTTCTGATGGAAATGTTAAACATGCTTGCAACAGTTTACGAGACTGCTCAACTGCTGAAAGAGAGGGTGATACTATGTTTTTCAACAATGTTTATCCAGCGTCCATTGGACTGGTAGAGCAAAGTAACAAAGGAAGCGAAATTTGCACGTTCTTTAACTACAGTACTGCAGCATTTAATTTCGAGGAAATGACTGTATGTAGAAATTATGATCATAATGCCTTTTATTTTGGTAATAGTTCATCATTGTTTAATAACGACGATATTATGGATGTTTCTTGTCTTTCTGTAACTAATGTTGACACCGTTGATCGTACAAACAATGGGGCGATTTCTTTCTTTTACGAGCAGGGCTGTTTGGATTCTAATGTTTGTGCGGTTGGCAACATGACATTCACGCTTCCTTATAATTTGCATGTAATTTCAACTAATGAAAATACTGGAGTGAGTCTAAATAATACAGCAAGTTTCAATAGGCGACCTGTTGATGTTACAATAGTCTGCAATGGTCATTCTTCGTCAAATTCAGTTAAACAAAATGATTGTGATTGTGAAATGGTGGGTACAAATAACAGTAGATTTAAAGCTTTTACAAACTGTATAGATATTGAAAGTAGACTCAGAATGCACTCAAGTCAGGAGTTGTTTGGGAGCAGGATAAGTAATACTGAATTAAGTACGGGTGTGGTTTTTAAGCCTCATGACGGTCATTATTCATCTTCATTAAGTGGAGAATGTTTGCATGCATCTGGTTGTAGCACATTGGGAGAACCGCAATTATCAGCGAAGATGACCAAAGTGCGTGTACCTTTTTTAAGTAATGACAATCAGACTTTTGAGTGTGAGGTCAATCATTTAAGTTTGGCTGCAGTCTGTTGTTCTAGTCCTAACACCTTTGATAATGGTGGCATGGAGTACAACTCATTAGGGGATATTAGTTTGTATTCACCTCCTTCTGATGTTTGTTTGCATTTATGTCCACCTGATATGGGAGGTGAATTGGTATCGAACAATACAAATGGTCAGAATGTTGAAACTAATGACGAGCTGTTTGATAATTATGAGGATGATGAAGGTATTGATTATTTAATTCAAATAGGTGATGATGAATTAAAAGCTATGCAAAATGGGGGGCTTAGTAACCCATTAATTATAGCTAATGATTATGGTGACTTTAAAATATATAATTACTCCAGTAAAACTATTGATGAACGGCATGTCAATTTGTTAGCCAAAGGGTTAACTTTTGTACCTTTAGCAAGGGGTACATTAAGTGATACCCTAATGGATCTAAAATTATTAGTGAGGAAAATGAATTTGAAACTGTTATTTCAGGGTGCAAATATTAATGAAGTAGCCCCGGTGTTAGAAAAGCCAAGTAAGTTTGTACCACCTAGTAATAGTGTGGTTAGTTGTTTTGAAAAGATTTGTGAGGTTGAAATTAGGGAACATTTTGCTCAGGGTAGATGCTCGAGCAGTAAACAGGTTTTCGAAAAAATGGACAATTTAACTAGGGATGAGCGTTCACTGTTAAACGAGTTATTAACTGATGGTACTATTAGATTTATGAAGCCTGACAAAGGTAATGGGCTAGTAGTTATAGATCGGGTTGACCATGTGGACAATATGATGGTCTTGTTGGCCTCGGACACATATGAAGAGAGTAGTGTTAACCAGCTCAACATTGCTTACAGTAAGGTTAACTTGTATATTGAGGATTTATTAATGCAAGGGCACATTAATGAGTTGGAACATTCTTATATGAATAATAACTTTCTGCTGGTTAGTAGCATTTTCGGAATTCCCAAAATACACAAGGGTTTAAATAACTTGGCCTTTAGGCCTATAGTCGACAGGAAACGTAGTAAAACCTGTTTCATTAGTAAGTTTTTGGACCATGAGTTGCAAAAGGGCTTAAAGAAATTTGAATACATTACTAGGGACTCCTGGTCCTTTTTGGAGAGGCTGAAGGGAATTCAGATTAGTGACAATACTATATTGATCACAGTGGACGTTGTCAATCTTTTTTCAGTTATCCCTACAGTAATTGGGCTGGAATGGCTGGAACAGCAGCTATTTAAAACTGGCTTGTATGATCAGGACAGAATTAACTTGCTGACCGGTCTGATGGAAATTGTTCTCAACAACAATTTTATTTATTTTGAGGGATTATATTACAAGCAGATAACTGGTGTTGCTATGGGGGCAGCCTGTGCCCCGGCGTATGCTAATTACATTATGGCATACTGGGAGCAGGAATTCCTATTTACCAGTCATTTTATGTCCCAAGTTAATTTTTATACACGTTTCTTGGACAATTTGTTTATTGTCTGGGAAGGTGATTTTGATGAAGTAGGCACACTTATTGAATATATTAACAATTCTGTGGATTTTTTGAAGTTCACTTATAATGCGAGTAAAGTTGAAATTGATTATTTAGATGTCCATTTGAGTATTAACCCTGTTGATAATGTTTTGGCATCCACAATACACAGGAAGGCCACATTTTCAAATTCTTATTTGAGTTATTCAAGCTGCCATCCGGACCATCAGAAGAAAGCAATTGTAAAAGGGCAAATGGTCAGGGCAGCAAGAATGACTAGTTTGGATGTTGATTTCTTCAAGGAAATTGAATTTATGAGGCAGATGTTTATTAGGCGTGGTTATCCGGTAGCATTATGTACATGTATTGCTGATGAAGTTAAGTCAAAAAGGGCTAGTGGTGTTTATTGGGCCTTAATAAGTGGTGAACCTGACACAGAATGGGTACGGCTCATTGAAAATGATGAGGATAGATTGAGCCTCGGTGGAAACATAACCAACCTTGTGGATGCTGTTGAGCCCACACGAGTTGGTGAGGATAATTCGCTACTATTTATTACCACTTATTCATTTGATGCTCCGTATATTAGGGAGATAGTAACGAACAATTGGAAGCTCTTGAGGCTGGACCAAATGGTTAGTGACAAATTGGGGGCGCCTCCTAGATGTGTTTTCAGGAAGGGATGCTCATTTAAGCAATTGCTAGAAAGGGACGGGATGCCTCAGATTGGTTCCAACAGGAATAGGGGGACTTTCAAATGTGGTAGATGTAGTGTATGTCCCTTGATTAACCCTACTAATTCTGTCTACAAAGTAGCCGGGGTCACCATTAGACTTGGGGGCCACTTTGATTGTTACAGCAGGAATTTAGTTTATGTGGCCTTATGTGGACAGTGTCCAGCCTTTTACATCGGAAAGACAAGCAGGGCACTCAGGGATCGTATAATTGAGCATCAATCGGATATTAGATTAAGGAAAAAGACTAATGCTTTATATAGGCATATTGAATGTAATGTGGGTCATTCTTTTAAATTTAGTGTCATTCAGCAGATCTTATTTGACACTCAGGGTAGAACGCTTGAAGTACACTTAGACATTTGTGAAATTTAATGGCAACTGAAATTAAATGCTTTGGTCTTTCCAGGCATCGATGACTGTATTAGTATAATGCCTATACTGAAACTAAAGAATATTCTGGGATAGGCTTTTATTAGCGAATAGAGATGTGTTCACACAATTAATGTATATGTATTTCATGTTTTATTATTGTGGATTGTGTTTCTAAGCACACATTCTATGACAATTGTCATTTGTTAGAGTTTTTATGTTAACTGTTTTTAACAAACTTTTATGTGGGTTCCTTTTATTTGAAAGGAATTTTAATTGCACCAATAATTTGATGATGTCATTGTCAGGTGTTATATATAAAAAGGGTGTGTTTTTTATTATTTGTATTCTGAAGAAGTCTGAATAAAGACGAAACCTAGGTAAATTCGTGGTGTGATCTGGTGTCCATTATTGTTGTGGCCTCCTTGGAGTCTAATTGTTGGTCTGCCTTTGTTTTGGTTCTTCTGAAAGCCCCAAAGGATATTTTCTTTCTAAGAACATATTTTTCAGTTTCTGACTTTCTACGTCATAATCATTCTCATCAGATGTCATCCTACTACTCCTTATGAATTGCCCCCTCACAATACCCCTCTTTTGGGAGAATGGATGGGTGTTAGTAAAAAAACAAATAGGAGTTGGAAAAGTTTTTTTTCCTAAAAACCATAGATTTAAAATGCCCGGATGTAATCTCCTTTTCCAAAGCCACATCCAAGTATTCTAATCTATCCTTGGAAACGTGGTGGGTGAACTTCAGAAATTCGGTAGTAGCATTGATATAATCAATAAATTTGTACAGTTGTTCCTTTGTACCTACCCAAAAAATTACAATATCATCCAGGTATCTACAATAATAATTCCAATATTGGGAATATTGAGAATGAAAGATAAATTTCTCTTCCCAAGTAGAAATCACTAGATTTGCATACATGGGAGCACAATTGGCTCCCATGGCAACTCCGCTTAATTGTTTAAACAGTTCCCCCTCAAAAAAAAAGAAGTTATTCCTTAAGATTAATTTCATTATTTCAATTAATAAACTAATTTGTTTATCAATCCCTCCTTGGGACCTAAGTGCTTCTTCAAACCATTCCATCCCGATAGTATGGGGTATTACGTTGAACAAATCCTGTATATCCAAGGTGATGAGGAAAAGTTCGTCAGTGTATATACTTTGATCAGTACTCTTTAAAAAATCCCATGAGTCTTTTAATATAACTTTTTTTCCTGTCCATACTGTATTTGATTATCAAGAAATTTAGCCAGGGGATACATTTTGGATCCCGCGACGGCCACTATTAGTCTTAATGTGGGGTCCTCACCATTTTTATGAAATTTTGGGATTCCAAAAATTGAAAGGATCTTAGGCTTTTCAATATAAAGAAAGTTGTATAAATCTATACTAATATCTCCTTCTTCTAGCAATTCCTTTAACGTAAAGTCTATCCTTCTATAGGCTACATTGATTTCATAACTTGATACTCTTGTATATCTGGTAGTATCAGAGCATATCTAGCATCTTAGCAGAATATAAGATACTATCCATAAACACTACACCCCCTCTCTTATCGGGTTTCATTACCCTAATATATTTGTTGTCCCTTAGGGAGTTGAGTAGTGTATATTCTTCCTTGGTAAGGTTGTGGTAATACCTACGTTTCCCACAAATAGTCCTAATTTCTTTTTCTACCTGCATTTCAAAATTCTTCATTTGCGGGAGGAGAGGGGGGTTGAAAGTACTTTTCTGTTTGTTCTTAGTGTTCCCCTGATGAGTTCCTTCGTCCTGATGCCCAAACATAATTTCAAAGTTTTTTTTCGTAAAAACAACTTGAGGTCAATCTGCATACGAGAAATGTCATTGGTAAATGTGGGAATAAATTTTAGACCTTTACTACAAAGGTTAAAATGTTGTAAGGTGATGTCCACCCCACTATAATTAAAAATACTAAAATCCCGATAGGAGTGCCTATTACCCTCTATTGTAATACCTGTTTCATCAGTAAGTAACTGGGGGGTGTCCATCCCACTCTGATCTGGGCTCAGTAACGCCTCCCGTTTGGGTATCCTTCTTTATATTTTTGATAATTTTGATAATAATTCACAGGTCCCTGCCCTTTAATCCTCTTCGACCTCCTAAGTTCCGGGAACTCTTGTGGGTCCACTAAATTGTTCATATCTCCCTGGTTGTTGTGGGGATATTCCAGATCACCCCCCCAACCTATCTCTGTAATCCCTATCATGGGAAGCTTTCCCCCTGTCTGGGAATGTATTTCTGACATATATATTGTTAAACCCCCTAGGTCAAGGTTTAGGGTAATTCACCTTGTTCTTATACTCATTAATATCCCAATCTAGTTTCTTACATTTCCTATCAGATAAAAACCTACATTTGTCCTCAGTTTTCACCTTCATGTTAAAATATTTTTCTCTTTCTTCTTCTGCAGTAAACAGTAAATCATTAACTATTAGCTGATTAGTCTTTTCAATATCAGACAACAGTGCCTCCATTACCCTTTCATTCTCACAAATAATGGATTTAACAATTTCTAAGCCACAATTGCTAAAAATACTTAAACGTTCCATATGAAAGTCACTACCCTCAACTACGTTGTTGGGGTATTTCCAAACTTGCAGGCAAACTCTACATTTGTCCCTTATTTTTTTACACTATTTTAAATATTTTCCACACTACTTTATTTATTTTTTATATATTTTATATAACATTTCTCATATTTTTCATAATATATATATTTTTATAACATGTTTTATTATGTACTTCTTCAGAACTATTATATTATTTATTATCAATTGATATTACATTTAGTAGATTTAATTTTACTGAATTGATCTACAATCTATATCCATTTTAGTAAAATCGTTATTAAATTATATCTTGAGAATTTTTTGTATTATGTATTTAAAGTCTAACAATTCTGGTTTTTACAATGCTTTTTACAATGCTTTTTATATTGCTGGTTGCACTTCATTGTTCCTGAAGCACCACCACCACATTAATAGTTTTTTCTTTTCTTTTTTAAAAATACTATGTACACATGACTTAATTAGATTGGTTTTATCTTTATGGTACTAATTATTTTGTGTTGCTTATTGGATAATGATGTAAGGAGAGGGGTATATATGTGGATTGTTCATTTTTTTTTTACCTGTTTCTGATGAAGTCTTTGGTACAAGACGAAAACGCTGGTTGTATTTTATTGTGTTAAAAGGAAGTTTAATTAAAGGATACCCTTGGACTTTATGCTGTGACCATCTTTGTCTGGACCGGCCTTCAGTGTGCTTTTGTGTGGTTAAAAAGATATTAACTGTTGTTTTTATTATATTAATTTATATAGATATAATTTTCACATTTTTCTAAATATTTCAACAACCAATTAACACAGACAGAACTCCTTAGCTTAGCATGAAAGCTCTCAGTTAGATGAATCAAATGTTGCTGACAGTATGTGTATAACTTGAGTGGTTGCTGAGATATTGTTAGTTATTTTCAAAATATTACAAATGTAATATTTACTATGTTTACTGTGACTTATAAAATTCGGTTTAAGACCTAGAACATAAAGAATACTACCACTACAAAAATAGTTTGTGATAAATAGTTTGCCATTTATACTTATTTCATAACTTCTATGCTTCCAGATATATGAATGATAATATGTTTGATAATATGATTCTGTCAAAAGGCTTAGGTTCCACCCACTGGAAGTTGCAGTGCAAACTTCCTGAGCTCCAATGGAGGGAATGAATTAACTTCTCTTCCAGGAATTCCATAAATAAATCCACATAAATCAGAGCAAAATATGCCCCGATAGTTGTACCTTTCAACTGCAAAAAAAAATTTCCATTTAAAATAAAACACATTTTTGGTAAGAACATGCTCTGTATTGAAGCCAGGACTCTACAACAAAATTAAATCTAACCAGTATTCTAACCCCAATAATCCATCCCAGTGTGGAATATTTGTATATAATGCTTTAACGTCTAAGGTGCACATATACCAACCAGTTTCCAACTATATCCTGTAAAATATTTAAAAACAGAGTAGTGTATTGAATACATGAATGAATGCCAGCTAACAAAGTTTTCAAATACTGGGTAAAAAAAACTGCCAAAGATTCAGATAAAGAACCACAGCCAAATCTATGGGCCTACCAGGAGGAGACCTTAGATCCTTATTGTGATGTCCCCCATTTGAGCCATTAATCAAGGACCCTGAATCCTCACCACTGACACCGGTGAGGAATGTTCACATGTTATTTCCAAATGCAGCTCTCTGCATAGGTTTGTAGGTGTTTACTAGGCTAACGACCACAAGGGCCTTTTTAAGCCTAGCCATGCATCCCAAATCTCTGACAAGTTCTGATACCCTTGATAAGTGTAAGCATGGGCCTGGGAGATAAAGCATTTGCAGGTTACCTGTGTCCATTAGAGACATAGGTGCCAAACCAGGGATGAATTCTCCAGTTTCTCATCCAATTGGCCAAGTTGCACTTGATTTGGGTTAGGGAGGAACTCTGTCTGCTTCACATGTATGGGGAACCTGTTCCATAGACAAGATAGTCTCTGGGATACATACCTATCTCATTAGCAGGTCCTATTTATATCACAGGCAAGGTTTAAGTCTTTAGACTGGGTAATTCTGGTGCTGTTTGTTTTGTAGATATGCAGGAGGTCCATCAGAGTGGGGTCTGACAATTCCCTGTATGCCAGACATAGACCTCAAAAGCCTGTAGGAGACAGAATACATGGATAGGGCCTTGAGGTGGTCTGCACAGGACATATTACTTATGCCCTGTATTCTTTTAGTGAGGAACATCTATGGACATTCCAATTGTTGCATATGCCTGGTTAGGTACATACCAAAAGGGGCATTGTACTCAATGATAGGTCTGATGAATGTGGAATACAGTGGAACAATAACTTCCTTGGACTTAGATGCCATACCTTTGTTTATAAGTTGTGCAACATAGAATGATTTCCTCACCACTGTGGACACGTGATGATCAAAGGCTAGATTACTGTCTATGTGTGTCCCTAAGTCCCTGACTACTGGGTCAGCTCTAAGGGGTGTGTTGTCACTATGATAAATACCAGGAATGGATGACTTCCCAAAGGATACTGAGGATATGATAGGATCATGCATTTGTTGGCATTTAGTTTTAGCCCATGGCTCTGACACCAGTTGTTTGTTTGTCTGTGTCAGCCCCTCCTGGAGAACATTTGTGTCAGTGTGAGCTTCAATGACAGCTCCTAATTTGCAATCATCTGCAAATTTAATCAGCCAGAGACCACTGACATTGGCCTTCTGAGAAGTAAATGCCAAAAAGGAGCGGTCCAAGGATTGATCCCTGAGGGACACTACTTGTGACTGGCATCTTTGTAGTGGTGGACTCCCCAATTCTAACTTCCTGGGTCCTGTCAGTGAGCCAGTTGGCTAGCCACCGGGTGACATACAGTGACATATGTGCATCAAGCACAATTTCCCTTAAGAGCACACAGGAACACACACAGTCTGGGGGATGGGTTTCCCTCTCTCTCCAGACCCCCAATAAGACCCCCCACTGGCACAGCTGAGTCCTCAGCTAAGTGTCCAAGCCAAGTCCTCTACCACTGTCTCTGTGAAATCAGTGCCCTGTGTCCCTGCTCCAAGTAGCTAACACACACACACACACACACACACACACACACACACACACACACATATCTGGGAAAGGCTGTCACAGATTTACTCATTCTGCTAACCTTTGCCCAGACTATAAGGTAGTTACTGCCACCAGACACTCCAAAGCCAGCTACTGTAAGGCTCTTACAAGGGTACCCTATTACACTGAGTGAAATTAATACTAATACAAATGGTAATGTTGACCAAACAGCAAGGCTTTCAGGAGTGGCCACAGTGTCACCAAATAAACCTAACTACTCTCAAAGGTTAAAATATTCTCTAAAGGACCAGCCACAATGAAAAGTTTAAATATATTTAATAATAAATAATAAAAGAATGTGAACAGGAAATATTAAAATAACACAGATGAATAGATTCACACAAATACAGAAAAACAGTACTTAACTAATCTCACTATATTTCCATGACTGATCTCAAGAATTACTATTCCCTGGTTACTTACTAAAGCAAGACAAGATGAAGTAGGTAAGAAATCCTTCTTTGTCAGGTTACAAAAACAGACTGCCCTAACACTTCTGTCTCATGTAGTATTAAAACATAATGTTTGCACTGGATTACAGAATGACATCACATACATCTGGTCATCTGACTTTTGGTTCCCATACTACCCCCTTTACTAAAAACTGAACCAGAATCTTGCACATATGTGTTACCATATACACAGACAGAGCTTTGCTAGGATATGTTATAGCATCTGGAAGTCATAAAACCATTTCAGCGCTTCCACCCTTCCAGAGTAGTAATTAGTTCACCCCCAAGGACAGTACAGAAGGCTTCCTTTTTTTGTCTCTCGCTGCACTGAGACTTGTGAGATACAATCTTTATGGCATAAATTAAGTAATTTAATTTCAGGATATTTTTCTAAAAGTTAGCTGGGGCTGACCTTACCCTCTTCTCTTCCAGTATCTTCTGTTACAATAATATTAATTTCAACAGTTATAATACAGTCTGACATACTGGTTCATTTATTTCCTGTCCAGCAGGACTCATTGTTGGTGCATTTTTAACATAAGCAGTTTTGCAAATACATTTTCAATACAAGCAGCTGTACAAATCAGTTTGATATACAAATGTCATATAATTCTTTACAAATCTCCAGCCAGCCATGCTGGCATATGTTACACATCCACTGCCCTACTTCTCTTGGCATAGTTGGCAATACCTCACATTGTCACACTTATGAATTTTAGGAAGCATGTAAAAATACTGAGGAGAACTGTCCTCGACTGTAAGATGAAAAAATGTTTCTTTAGAAACAGTTACTTCTTCTAAACCCAGTCTCAAAAAGACATCTATGTCATATTTAAACTTCAATGTGGGATTTAAAAGTATTTTTTGGTAAAGGCAGTTGTCTAATAGTTGTTTATGGGCTGCTTGTAAATGCATAGCCCAAACACAACCACCCCACCCTTATTTGCATTATTTACCACTATTTTGTTATTAGCTTTCAAAGTTTGTAAACCCTTCTTTTGCAAGAAATTGAGATTATTATATGACCCAACACCATAATAAAACTTAATGTAACTCTTTGAGAAGACTTTGTTAGAAAGCAGCAACATATTTGTTCATTGGAGGAACAAAATAAGAGCCCCTAAACTTAAATTAATTAATGTCAGGTTTGTCTCTGTTATTAAAGAACAACTTTATATTTAACTTCCTGCAAAAAGAAACAACATCTTTAACAAAAACTTCTTCTGAAACAGGAGAAGTTGGCACAAAATTTAAACCTTTATTCAAAAATTCCACCTCTGTTGAAGACAAATTGACAGAAGAACTATTATGTGCATTCTGATTTGTGTCTAATTTGGAATCAAAAGATGTAATAAATCATCTGTTGCTGGAGCCTCTTTTGGAATGTTTGCATCCAGCCCTTCTCCTGGATCTAAAGGATTGGTAGAATTTTTCTTCTTGGCTAAAGGTGAGGTTAAAACTAACTCTACATCAGTCTTAGCTGAGGAGAATTCATCAGTTGATGTCTCCTATGTGTTCCCCGCCTTCCTAAAAATGCCTCTGCCTGTCTTCCTGTTTTCAGTTACATGACCACAGTCCTGATCCTGATCAATACCCGCATGCTGAAACTATGGAAAATGGCTTGCCATTGGCATAGTCCCTCGCATCCTGCTGAAAAGTTTTTATTTTATGTTCTTTCAGTTCTTGTTCAAGAATGGTTAAATCAGAGGATAATAAATCAAACTGTTCTTTGTAACTCTCATGAAAATGATATGATTTAACTACCTCACAGAGCTGGGTCACTTCTGTCATCATTTTGACCACTGGTCTTTCATAAAAAGCATCCAGTGCCTTAACAAACATCATAGTAGCAGCTTGCTGAGCTTTATATCAATCCTTCACCAATATCTCTTCTATTTCTTTAATCATAGGTTGCATATGCACCCACAATCCACAAGGGGAAAAGCCCTTAATGTCATATGCTTTGAGCAGCTTTAAATGCCATACATTAGAATGTGAAGTTCTCATCACAATGGTTAGCTCTTTCAATGCTTGTATACATGAAATAGAATGAGTTGTAACAGTACTTTTCGCAGTCATGGAAGATGAAATAGGTTCAAGTTCTTCAAAAATCTTGACATCATCTTTGTCAGCCACCAAACCAGTGACCAAACATGATAAATCCATAACCAGGAGGCAGGGAACACAGTGGGGGAAATCAGCAGCAATTCAGCAAAGATTCCAACAGGAACTCCAACAAAATGCCAACAGCGTGGGTGAGCAAAACATATTCCAAACTAAAACCCACACAAGTATGGCAACAGCCAAAAAGCAATAATTCAAAACATAAATCAGCTAGCCCTCAAACTTTGCAATTCAAAAGTATAATATAGTAAGCAAACCGTTTTCGGCAAAAATATGTCTCCTTCAGTGCAATTCCATCACAGTTATCACAATGACTGAATAAATAAATAACTGAATTAATCACTTAACTAATCACTCCCTCCCCAATTAAAGACCAATCACAAGATATCATTTAATCCAGGAGAAAACAATGCCCCTAACCGAATAATCCATTCCCATTCCCTTTTATTCAAAACTTCATGCCGACCTGTTTTATTATAACTGCAATGACAAATTCTGCCTATTGCTGTAGACCTAAATATAACAGCAGGATGTTTAATAGTGTATTTCTGCAAAGCACTAGAGGGGCTCTTGTGATCAAACCACACCAACTGTGGATAAATCTTCAACATACCACACCTACTCGATTACTGCTAAAAAAATTGTCTGGAAACAAACACCTCAATCTGTGGTTTTGGAGCATTATTATGCCATGCTACATAATCATTGTAGTACTGAAATTATACAGGTGTTAGGCTACAGTGGAAATTGCCTTGCTAGCCACCAAACAAGCACATGCTTTTAGGAACTTTCTTTAATTTTTTTCTATCAGTTTTACAGCAGCAGCAGGAAAAAGAAATTTGCAAAGGCCTTTCATTAATTAGAGCATTCTGGTTTCTCTACTCACATTGAAATTCAGTATGCAGAGAGTGTTAATCAGAAATTCAGGGTGATACAGTCTAAAAGACTGTATTACCAAAGATTAATTAACATAAAAAGTGCAAATGAACATACATCTTTTCTCAGCTATTTAACTCAATATATACAGTTCTATGAAGTACCAATGTCTCATTATCTAATGCTGCTAATCTAATTAAAATATGAGGCTGATTATTAGCAAATTAAACTTGAAATCATTTGGTTAAGGATGTGTAGGTAAATATCAAATAAGCAGGAATAGGGAAGTTAGAAACACTAATTAATGAACACTTGCATTACAATTGAGAGGTCATCAGCAAAATTATAGTCATGTAGAATTACATAATTAATGTCTTTGTCTAATAACATAGTCTACCTAAATTATGCACTTCATACAAAAAAACAGAGGCTTCTGTAGTGATAATTACTCTGGTAGTTACTGTGACAGATATGCTAAATTAAGGGGAAAAATCAAAAATAAATAAATAGTTGTATACTTGTTTTACCACGTAATTGTGGCATATCATGAAGCAGTGCACTCAGCTAAGAGAGGACTCTTTGGTAGAGAAAATCAAACCTGAGCCATGTTTACTTTTATATGGTACCTGTAGTTTGACCACAGTCACAATGTGGGGGGGGGGGGGATTTCGCTCTGTGGTCTGGGCTATTGCTTTAGAGGACACTGAGATGACGATGTAGGATCCAGTGTTGTCCAGACAAATTCAATTTCTCTGCATGATCTGTCTCTCCAAGTTAATGCAGGAAAACTTTACTAGAATCTGTTGTCTGCCTTTTCCTGACATTTAGCACAAAGGTTATCAGTTACAGAGAAGAGTTCAGTCAAGATCCATCGTCCACAATGCAACCGACTTCAGAAATTATTAATTTTATGGAATTCCTACTTCATTTTTGAAATGAAAGAATGCTTATTTACTTACTGATTTTCTGTGCTAAAGCACAGGCATGGGGACTGCTTTGTTCCCTTACCTACCCCAGACATCTTTAAGTAGTCTTGCTACCATAAATGCTGTAGAATCCATTCTTTCCAAGCTTTAACAGATATAGACATTTCCAAGAGCCAGTATTACTTTTGTGTTTATCTGAAGCTATTAAATCAAGTGGCATATTCAGATTCAAGTACACCTTAGGAAAAAAATGACATCTTAAAAACCCACTAAACAACCAAGTAGTCCAAGCTCATAAGCTTTTTTCAGCTCAACTTTAATATGTATCGGCTATAATAAATGCTTCTAACATTGACCGTAATTACAAAGCCTTCTTTGATAGCAGAATAGATCAGAGGTAGGGAAGGAAATTTCTGCTCCTAATCTAGCACACATGATCCTCCTCCTTAATAAAAGCAAGTCATGCATAGCTTATTCATGATGCTTCGTGGCTTATTCCAAAAATGTTAGTTGGAGGCCACATTAAATTGTTTAGTGCTGTGGCACACAGTCTGCCAACAGTGTATGTTAATGTAGCTGATAGCCTACTCATTCAGTGCAGTGCCTGCTAATTTAAAAGAAATACTAGGCAACTTCAATATCAGCTTGGCTGGGATGTCACAAAGCAACCATGTGTATAATGGTTGCCATGGATGCTATTGCATTAATTATTAATGAACTATCTAGACCACTGCGCCTATTGAAAAGAGTAAGGAAAGTTCCCAGATGCCCTGGCCAAATTTCCCCTAGTAGTATAAATACCACCTCAGGTCTCACCTAAAAAAGAGGATACTAGCCTAGTGGGACTAACCCAGTCAACAAAGGATAAATAAAAATAAAATAAATAATAAAACAACTGTAATCCCAGGTAACATTCCATCCTCAGCTCAATAATTACATTTTGCTTATTAAATGTCTTGCCACCACAACTCACCCAAACTCTGTTAGCAAACATTTTCCTATCTTTGTCTCTTTAATAGGCCTAAAGTCTGTCTGTTAAGTGATAAGTGATTAGAGGAACTATTCCAGGAAATGAAAGAACATAGTTAGTGGAAGGGTTGGCGACAGCTGACTGAAGCCATATATTTGTTCTGTAAAACATCAGTTTGTCACTGGACTTCAGCAGATACTGTCAAATGCTCACAAATTATTTCCAAAAATAAGGTAGCCGGAGGAAAAAAAAATGTAATTGTTGACCTGCAACCATGAAAGCTACATTTGGAATGAGAGATGAAGCATGGTAAGAATGGAAGCAAACAAATGACACGTCACTCCTCAGTAAATGTCAGTAACTTCAGAGATCTTTCAGACTTGCTATCAAAGCTGCTAAGTCAAACTATCTTTGCTTTCACCGGGTTATCCTTTAGGGCTACCCAGAACAATTCTAGAAAGTGTTCAAAGACATAGTAGCTACTTCCTGACTAGAGAAGGCCAAGATAAATAATTCTTGTACTTCCCATACAACTAAAGACCCAGATTTATTTAATCAGTTTAAGGGCCACATAATCACAGTTAAGCATTCCCCTCAGAAACAGAGCTTCTTATGCAAGTTACACTACAAACTCAGCCTCAGACAACTAGTATCATACTACTTTTTTTATTAAAAAAAAGTAGACATTAGTAAATAAACTGCCAGACAAACCTATCTGTGGTCATGACAATTTATGTCATTACTTCAAACAAATGTCAGCATCTGTGTGTGCTAGCCTACTAATGTCAATCTCTAACACTGCCAGACTACTCAGCTACGTCATCAGTCTAACTCTAACAATCTGCAATGTCCCAGTTATTCTCAAATATACCTGCATTATCTTTGTCCTAAAGTGCCCAACCCTAAGGTGGTTGCAGAATGCAGATCTATTTCAGTTTTGTTTCTATTGATAAGAATCTTGAAGTGGTAGTTTATGAGCAACTGCTTGAACACTGTACAGAAAAGGGCCTGTTTGCCCATGCAGGGAATGGCTTCAGAGCTATTTACAGTACTCTGACTGCTATCTATTCAGTAATTATTGGGTGAAAGCTGTCAACCATTAAAGGTTTGCTAAATGTTTTTCACTCTGGTTGGTTTGGTTTGAGCTTCCTGACATACAGATTTGGCATGTGTTTGGTAGCTGACTTTGTATTCAGGCATAATGAGTAAAGTATGCTTAACTACTGCTTCACTGACAACCAAAGGGTCTTTTAAATAGTCAGCCACATCCTTTTGCCTTCCAAACTTGAAAAACCTAGGCTTAAGACAAGGATCCAGTCAGTGGTTTAGTAGTTATTTAAATAAATGACTATCCCATAGAACAGCCAAAAATTCCTTTTCAGAAAAAGGCAAACTACAGGTAAAGGTCTCACAAGGCTTTACCTTAGGCCTATTACTCTTCTCCCTGTGTCTTAATAAATTGCTACTTTACCTTCTATTATCACACTTCCCTTAATGTACAGATGATCCAAGAGCACTTTCAAGAAGATTTTGAGAAAGTCCGTCTGTGACTCAGCTCAGGCAAACTGATCATTGCCCCCAACTAGTCAGCCATATTGCTAGCTGGTACCCAGCAAAATCAACCCAGGTTGATATGCTTCTCATTAAGGATTTGGCAAGTAGTCATATTTCTCAAGTGACTAACTTCAAATGCATAAACCTCTGTTAGCTCTCAATATGTTATTTAAATTTCACATTGAAACAGGAGTGAATAACAAATTAAAATAGCTCAAAATCTAATCAAAATCAGACTTTTCTATATGGCTGCACACTGATTAACAGATAAACTTCAGCTCTCCTAGTGTGAAAACATAAACTGAAAGACGAGGGCCAGGAACTCTTGTCACTTTTAGTAAATTCAGGTACTCACTAGTAAGTATACTGCCTGTATGCTAGCAAAGAGGAAACTAAGAGAGCTTGAAATAAATTCAGCAAGAAAAGGTGAAGAGACAACACTGACTGGAAAAAATCCTGTAGCTGTTCAACCAAAAACAGTTCAAACTCCAGGTTTGGTGCAAGACATGGCTTCAATAATCTAGATGAAAAAATAAGTCAAATGTGCTCAGAACCAGTTAAAATAAACAAGACACTGAAGGAGTATAACAACTCAAATAACAAAAAGTGGGAAAATGGAAGAAACGTTAAACAGATATTCATATGAGCTGATAAAACTGCAAAAATCAGAGGTCAAAATGAAGAAAACATTGGCTGAGTACAAGACTATTCAAGAAGAGATGTTTAAAAAAATGGTAGAATTAGTGGATAGAACATGTAGGGAAAATCTGGGGGTTTCTGCTGTACCAGAAAAATTTGAAGAAATAGACTATATTAATTTTTTGAAGGTACAAATAAGCAACTAGACTGATATTCCACAGCAGAAATTATTAAACTGAAAGGGCACACCATATGTATGCTCCAAATCTGGCAATGAAAGCAGCCAAGATCTGTATTAGTAAAGTTGCAACCTTGTCAGCAGAAAGAGTTTATTCTGACAAAACAGTGGCAAAATTGTAAAGTATTAAAAGTTAGAGATAGTTGAATGTTTGTGGAAAATGATTATTCACTGTACACCAGTTAGAACACAAACCAATTTATTCCAGGAATCAGGGCATGTCAAGAGGCAGGTGTGAGATTCATGCTGCTGTGTCCAGCTGTCTTCAGAATATTTTTCCTGGAAGATCAAAGTCATTTTTTGATGCAGAACAGTCTAAGGAGGAAATAGAAAAGTTTGTCCAACAAAATGTGAGCCATCAAGCAGAAGAGGGACTATGCTTCTCATTCTTCTGATAATAAAGCACACATAGAGACTTTGCCAGTGAAATCTTTCCACTGTTCCAAAGGAAATGCTTCAAAAAACATAAGCCAGCACATAAGGTTCCATCGAAACCAACTTTATTGCATCTAGATTCCTTCAATAAAGGAATCTAAAAACTAAACAGCATACCAGTTTCGGCCATGCCCTGGCCTTTATCAATGCAGTTCAAAACATAATTGGGAAAAACGACCCCTGGTGGACCATACTTATATAGTCAACATTTAAAGTGATACAAATTCCTATTTTATAATAAACACCATACATAGGAACATGGCACATCATTCACATCATTTTAGAAAAATTATAAACATATAAACCATGTGTAATAGCATCATGAATAAAAAAAAAAAATAAATAAAAATAAATAATGAAATAATAAAATTAAAAATAAAAATAATAATGAATAATGAATAAAATAAAATTCATATATTAATAAAGTGTTATTTTACCAAAATTATAATGATACCTAACTATCTTACATCAACAAATAGTAAAGGGGCTTGTAGGGTAATCAGATCAACTGCTCAAAACTATTACTATATGTAGAAAAATACCTAATAGGTCATTTCTTTAAAAATCTACATATACCTAGTAGTACACATACTTCCACACATACACCTACATACATATGCATACCAACATATATATATATATATATATATATATATCCATATATATATATATATATATATACACATTTATATATCCAAGAAACATGCGTGCCATGTGTATATACCACCTTGCCATTGTATTTATGCTATGCCTACAAGCCATCTCCAAGGAAAATGTCATATTTATAAAGTGAATACAATTATTACAATATATAAATAGTTGCTCATATACGCAAGCCATGCCTATTTCTATTCCAACATATTTAAACCAGGTTTAAATAAGCCCCCCAATTGAATAATCCATCTTTGTTCCATTTGATCAAGTTTTTGATGCCAACCGGCTTTAAAACCCCTATGAAGGGTAATTTTGTCTATAACCACAAACCGAAAGATGGCTGAAGGATGCTCAATGGTATGTTTGAATAGAGCATTGGCGACACGTTTGTTTTTGATTGCACTTAAATGTTCCCCTATTCTACATTTGACAGGTCTGGACGTTTGTCCAACATAGAATGCAGAGCAACTACACGTAACCAAATATACCACCCAATCTGTGCTGCAATTAGCAAAGACCCTTATTTCAAAAATTCGTGATGTATTTTTACTAGAAAATTCTTTGGTCTGTTGCAAATGCTGACATGCAGCACAATGCCCACAAGGATAACACCCCCTTAATCTATCACCACTTAGGGTTCTTTGTTGTGGTATATTAGCAACATGTCTTTTGTAATGTGTGAAGTGAGCATTCAAATTCCATCCCCTGCGATAAGAAAACTGACATTTGGCCGGCAACACCCTACCTAAAAGTTCATGTGATAAAAGGATACCCCAATGTTGGTTAATGACATCCCTGAAACAATTGGTATTGTTCCCATAGGTAGTCACCAACCTTATTGGTTGAGTATCATCTGTAGTATTAACATTCCTATTATTAACTTTGTAACACAATAAATCCTGACGTTCCATTTGTGAAGTTTGACCTTCCGCTTGCACAAGTATTTGAGACTTATACCCCCTGGTAAGAAACCTGCGTCTCAGATCCAGACTACATCCCAAATAATCCTCATCAGTTGAACAAATACGTCTAATTCTCATATATTGAGATTTCGGAATGTTGTGGATGGTGTGGCGTGGATGATAACTATCAGCATGTAACAAAGTATTGTATTTAGGAAACTTGCGATATATCGTGGACGATAAAGTATTATCAGCAAGTTTAATGACTTTAACATCCAAAAACACAATTTCAGAAAGTTCAACATTAGCCGTGAATCGAATACCGAAACTATTATCATTCAAATAATCCACAAACTGCATTAAACTTTGCTTATCCCCACGCCACACCATCCAACAATCGTCTAGATATCTCCGCCAGATATCCAGATGTGGTAGAAATTTGTTATGCTGATCATCATATATATATCTAGCCTCATAATAACCCATGAACAGATCGGCATAGATGGGTGCAAAGGAAGCACCCATCGCTGTGCCCTTAATCTGCCAATAAGCCTTACCTGCATAATAAAAGATGTTCTTTCGTAATACCATTTCAGTGAGCTTAATCAAAAAATTATTGAAAGATAAAGAATAGAGCTTTGATTTATATAGCCAAAAAGAAACCGCTAAAATACCCTGATCATGTGGAATATTTGTATACAATGAGGCCACGTCAAGAGTACAAAGTAACCAGTGAGATTCCAGTTGAGAATCATTAATTATATTCAAGAATTCGGTGGTATCCTTAATACGAGACCTGATGAATGGCAACAAGGGTTTCAAATAATGGGTCAAAAAAGCTGATAATGGTTCTGTTAATGACCCCCTACCTGAAACTATAGGTCTCCCAGGGGGATACAATGGATCTTTGTGTATTTTAGGTAAAATATACAAATACTGGGAACTGGGCTCAACCACCTTCAATTGCCCACCCACCTGTGTCGTAATGATACCCTGTTGTACTGATAAATCCACAAACTCATCAATATCCTTCTTAAAAGAGAGGGTCGGATCCACCTGCAATGCCATATAGAAACTGGAATCTGCCAACTGTCGTAAAACTTCCTGATTGTATACAGAATAGTCCAAAACTACAACTGCTCCTCCTTTATCCGCCATAGTTATGACAATATCATGATTGCTGCTAAGCTCAACCAAAGCTTGTCTTTCCGAAGATGTCAAATTATTATCGGTAAGGCCATATAAATTGGAAAAGTGTAACTCCTTCAATACACACTCCCTAAAAATGGACACATGTTTGTTCATGGGAGGGACAAAATTGGATTTCCTAAACTTAAAATCAGAAGATCTTTGAGTATATTCCTGATCTGCAAAAAAGATTTTCAAATTAAGTATTCTACAAAATTCATCAACATCTTGCAATAACTGAGTTTCTGAAACCGAAAATGAGGGTACGAAAGAAAGCCCTTTATTTAACAGTTTTACATGTGTTGATGAAAGTTCAAAAGAGGAAATGTTATGTATATTATCATTTATGTCACCATAATGTCACCATTATGTCCAAAGGAAATGCTTGACAGACAGAGAAAATCACAGGAGCTGACTAGAAGAATTAAGAGTATCTTGGAATTGAACCATAATCTGGAGCTGGGAGATGGAGATGAGCAGAAAAAAGACTAGCAACATGGAAATTAATGAATAAATGTGGGACTGCAAAGCATCAATCACATTTGTAAAATACACTGTAGAAGAAAAAGTGGACTTTTGTTGACTGTGTTAAACTTGTGAGGAACTGAAAGGAATTTTCCTCACTTCATGCCATTAATGTTTGGAAGGACACTAAGGAGAGGGGAGGAGGAAGGAAAACGATACCTGTAAGTAAAATAATTTCTTTTCTTAACAGTATTTCTGTGAAACTTCTCACAACATAAACTGCATATTTTATAGTAAAGCATTTGTAGTTGTTCTTGTATATGATACAGATACTAAAATAAACAGATAACTTTTTTTTCTCTTTCTTCTTTTTACTATTAAGAAATGTAGGTATTACAATGCAAAAAGAGAAAAAATCTGAACAAAATTATTTTTAATGGGCTGTAATCTTGGGTTATTGAGCTGGGGGATTGGGGGCAAAAGTACACAGATTATAAGATATGCATAGCTGTTATGTTTTCTCTTACTTTTGCATAAGTGAATGTCTGGATTAAGACTATTGGCTTAATCTAATAAGTTTTAAGTGGAAAAATATAAATAAGAGAGCAATTAATATAATGAGGAGTTTTCCTTTGGCAATAAATGATTCAGCCTGTCTTTATAAGTCTGCAGCTGAGGACTACAATTTTTCTCTTACATTTCCATGGAGACAAGCTGATAACAGAACAATAAAAACCCATGACACTGGTTTCTTTAAAGCTAAATGTTAATGCTTTCTGAAAGCATGTTGTTTTCCACATCTGGGAGGGGAATAAAGATGAAAAAAGAATAGACACCAATTGTAACTAGAAGCACTCTTAGCATGGATAACCTCAGCTTTAGGTTAATTGAGGCCTGTGGTTGTAGCTGTCTATTTGCAACAATTGTTCCTTTTAGGAGAGTTAAACTTCATCATTTGAAGATGTACATATGTGCTTGTATTAAGTTAACATGTTATGGAGTGTTCTGCGGTTTGCTTGGTTTTTTTTGTGTTTTTTGAGGGTTTTCATTGAAACAAAAAGTCTTGTAAAATGTGACATAGGTTTTAATGTTGATGATAAGAAAAAAAATGTATAAAGGATTAACTTGCCAAACATTAGTGGGTGCATTTATCACAAAAGCTGGAAACAGACATTTTTAAAAAAGCTGTCATATAAAATATATGGTAACAATGACTTCTTATCATAATGACAACACATTTGATATTATCTTAGAATGTGAATACCCTGACATGTATAACCAAAAAAGAAATAATATTTAAGTATATTATGAAATGCAGAGTGCAAACAGCAATGTTACAGATGACACATTTGGAAATAACTGGACATGTGAATTTGATAAAGAAATGATTTCAGGAAGGATATTCAGCATAATTTCAGGGACAAAGGAAAGGAGAGTACATAATTGGTAGAGGAGCTCAAATAATGATAGAAGAAGGCAAATGATAATGGCAGATTTATGGTTGTAAGGGCCTACTAGCAAGGGATGAGGATTATGCTGACATGTATTTATATTCTACCTAAAAGTGCTATTATGGAGTTTAAAATAATTTGGGAGAAATCAGCTTTCAGCAGGGAATATTACTTATAGGTGGGGAATGGAATTTGATTTGCAACAAAGAGGATATAGCTGAGAAAGCTAGAAGGGAAAACATAACAAAAGAGGGCAGATTTCTGAAGAAAGTTATGTGAATATTTGGTAAGGAAGACATGAATTCAGAGAGAATTTACATAATATTCCCCAAGGTACAATAAACTGGGTTAGATTAGATGGTAATTATAATTCACAGGATCGTGTGCATTTAGTTGAGAACTTTGACACACATCCAGTAACTATTTCAGATCATATGCGAATAATTAGTAAAATGAATATTAAGGGTAATGAAGTAAAGATGAGACACCGGAGCTTCCCTGCCTACCTGTTAAAAAGAGAGTAATTTAAGGAATGGGTAGTGGAAATTATTCAGAGGTTATTAGGGGAGATAGAAAGTACTCAGAAGTTTTAGCTAGTGAGTGTGATAAAATGAAAGTGGAGTTTAAAAAATAGGGTAGAAATAAAGAAAAACAAATATGATTAGCAAGTAACTAGAATTATTTAGAAAGTCTGACAAAGGTTAAAAGTATTACAGAATAAAGGGAATTTTACAGAACAAGAAGAGGTACAATTGCAAAATGCTAAAGAGAAAATAAGAGAGTAACTACATAATATACATACATTTAGAAAGATTGCTGCTAAGCAACTGTTTTTTTATAATAACTCCAGAGCACAAAAACTTTTAGTACAGTAACTTGTGAAAAAAGAAGTTATGTGCCTACCATAATGTTCCATGTTTGTTGTCATTCATATCACCTTCCTTCTTGCTGGTTGGGTTCAGAGCCGATCCTCAGCTCTGACTCGTCCGATTTACTATAGCTCGAGAGCTTTTACTGACTCGAGGCTAACCCCTATCCAAACATGCGTAGCGGTAGCTACCCAGATTTCATTTGTAATATCCCACACTAGACATACATAGTAAAAAAAAAATTTACTAAGCTCTTAAGCATTTAAGATAGTAAGAAAAGAGGAAAAAACAAGGCATGGTTAACTAACCTGGTATGTCAGTAGGAAACTCAGCCAGTGTAACCAATAAAGGAACTCCTCTCGAACTTCCAGGAAGGGGGAAGGAGGGGGGATGCAAGGAGGAAGGCGCGATAAAGGACAACAAACATGGGATGTTATGGTAGGTACATAACTTCTTTATGTTATGTTGTCCCATCTTGTCTTCATTGTTGCTGGTTGGGACCATGTCCGCAGCACCTGTTTTTTGTGTGGCTCACTGGAACAAACTCTTCAGGACCATGGAACCAAAGGATGCCCTATTCTGGGAGACCACACCCACTTTGTAATGAGTGATAAAGGTATGAGGATTTGCCCATGTTGCTGCTGCACAGATTAAATCTAAAGGCAATTTAGCCTGGAAGGTAACAGAGGTGGCTAAGGCCCTGGTTGAATGTCTTCTGGGCCTTCCTGGGAGCGTCTTTTTACACAAATCATATGAATAACTGATTGTGTCCAACAGCCATTTTGATAAGGTTACTTTTGAAAGTGGAGAACCTTGTTTATTGTCAGGAAAGGATACAAACAATTGGTCTGATTTTCTAAGGTCATTGGTCCTGTGTAAATAAAAACATAATTGTCTAGGAACATCCAATTGGTGGAGTCTATACTCTGCCTTGTTGCCATAGTTGTGGAAGAACTTCCTGGTAGTGGGCTTGTGAGAGGATAATAGGATGTATTGTACAGCCGGGGAAATGTTTGGGAGCCTGGCTAAGACTGGAAGTGGAGGAACCAAGCAGTTAGCTTGAGAGTTTGGAGGGAAGGATGAAGCCCACCCAACTGATGCATCAGGAGGTCCAGAAATGGGACCAGTATCCAAGGCTCCAGTTGAAAATGATAGCAAAGAAACGTGAACCATATCTGATGAGGCCAGTAAGAAGGAATGAGGATGAGTTTACAACCCAGTGACTTTGCTTGCTGAAGTACCTTTGGAATTAGAGGGAAAGGTGGAAAGGCATAGAGTAGTCCCAGAGGCCAATCGTGAAAAATTGCATCCCTAGGTGACTGTCCCGCAGGGGTGACTAGGGCGAAGTATTTGCTGCATTTGTTGTTTAGCAGAGTGGCAAATAGATTGCAGCATGGCTGGTCCCCTTGCAAAAAATCAAGTCCACAACTTCTTGCTTCAAGGATCACTCATGAGGCATGAGGATAACCCTGCTGAGCCTGTCCACTATCACGTTGGATTTTCTAGGAATTTGCATTGCAATCAGAAAACGTTGGGAAGACATCGCCCATTGCCATACTCAAAGCGCCTCCCGACACAAGAGGTAAGATCTGGTTCCACCCTGCTTGTTGATGTACCATACCACTGACCTGGTATGTCTTGTCTGCCTGAATTGCAATGGTCTTGGTAGGTAGAGAGTCTTGAAGTGTTGCAACGCTAGAAGCACTGATCTCATTTCTAGAACATTGATGTGAAAATGGTACTCGTGAGGTTGCCCCATTCTTTTTACAGTCCCAGATAATGCCCCCCACCCTATCTGGGAGGCGTCTGTTGTCACTGTGGCTACAGGATGGAGGTCTAGAAAGGGTCTGCCCAGAGTCACCAGGGGGGAGACAAGCCACCATACTAAGTCCTTTTTGCAAGTTTCCGTGATCAAGATCATGTGTGACATTGATAAATCCTGGAAAGACAACTGAGCAAAAAGAAGCCACTGCAGAATCCTTATGTGGAAGTGTGCCAAAGGAACTAGTGTAATTGCAGTAGCCATTGAGCCCAAGAATTGTAAAACTTATTTTTGCCTGAACTCTCATCTTTTTTATGAGAAATGAAACTTGCTGACAAATGGTTGACACCCTGTCTTGAGGCAGTTTTGCTATCATGCATCTTGTATCTAAGCCTGCCCCTATAAAGGTAATAGACTGACAAGGCAACAAGCCAGACTTTTGGTAGTTTATGGTGATGCCTAACTGGGAACAAGTTTGGATTGTGTAGTCCCATGCTTTGATCATAGTTGATGCTCGGTGGTAGCAGTGAGGAGCCAGTCGTCTAGAGATGGAAACACCTGGAATTCTAGATGCCTCAGGTGAGCCGTGACCACTGCCATACACTTGGTGAACACCCTGGGAGCTGTGGTGAGACCAAAGGGCAGGGGTCTGAACTGATAATGACTGGCTTCCAGCTGGAAGTGTAGGAATCTCCTGGATTGCTTGTCCATTTTTATGTGGTAGTACTTGTCCTGGAGATCTATGGAGCACATCCAGTTGTCCTGACCCAAGAATGGAAGAATGGACTGCAGTGTTACCATCCAGAACTTAGTCTTTTTTACCAATTGGTTTAGCTTGTTGAGATCCAAAATGGGTCTCCAGTCCCCTGTCTTTTTTGGAAATAAAAAGAACCTTGAGTAAGTTCTGGATCCAATTTGGTTTGCAGGGACCTCTTGGATGGCTCTTTTTTCTAGCAATCTTTGAACCTATAGGATTGTGTGATCCTGAAGACTTGGTGGAAAATCTGGGATAGAACATTTTTCTTTTGAGAGGGGTAACTGAGAAAAAGAAATCTTTTAACCCCTGGATATTATCAACAGTACCCATGTTTCTCTTGTGAAAGTTTGCCAGGATGCTGGGTGCAGTGACAGTCTGCCCCCAACTGCCTCCAGAGGTGAACAGTCGGGCCTCTCTTCAGGAGTGCTGGAAGGGCCTACCAGAGAACATATCTCTGTCACCCTGCTGTTGTGGACCCCTTCTGCCACAAGGGCAGCATCTTCTGTTGTTGTTTCCCCCTCTGCCCCTGGCGGAAAAATCTCCACGTGTGTCAGGCGAAGCTCCCTGGGATTTTCGGAACCACATCTTTCTACTCTTCTGACCTTGAGGATATGGTCTAGATGGAGTGGAAAAACAGACTCCTACGGCAGAGAGAGTCTTGCCATCCTGTTCACACCTGGTGAGAGTCTCTTTTACCTGAGGCCCGAACAAGGATGAGCCATTGAAGGGGGTGCTGGTAAATGAAGACTTGAAAGGTTCCTCAAACTGACAAAGGTGCATTCAGGAGTGTCTCCACAAAGCAACTCCAGTACCTATGCCCTACTCGCTCCATCTGCCGCATAAGAAATGAGCCTCATGGAGTAGTTAACCACTGAGGTCAAGGTTGCAAGCTGGGAAGCTGCCCTGTTTGCAACTCCCTCATGTGTATGATCTTGCAGGGTATCTCCTAGCTCCTTCAGGAGATCCCTCTGAAGTCATATGAAGTGTGACAAGTAATTCAGTGACCTGAGAATAAAGGTCACTGAAGAAAAATATGCTTCCCATAACTGTCCATCATACGAGACTCCTTGTTTGGCGGATGGACAGATGAAGAAGTTTCTGGAAGTTCCTTCTTAGTGGCTACTGCCACCACCATGGCATCAACAGGGACCCCTTTGGAAAGGAAGGACTTATCCTTGGGAGCAGTATTAAATTTATTCGGTCTCCTCGGAACTGGTTCCATGGTCTCTGGAGCGCTCCATGCCTTCCGACTCACTACAGACTAAAGTGGGTCCAAAGGTGGAGACACCCAAGAGGTGGAGGGTCGGGAACCAAAATGCATCCAGGTAGACAGACTCATCCTCAGGAGGGGTTAGGGACTTCCAGCCACCCCTCTGTCTAAGGATTTCCAAGATGTCTGAAAAGGAGACATCCTCAGAGGGGGACCATGGGGACCCTTCCGATTCATCCAAGTCTTTGTCTGAAGTGATAGACTCAGGGAAGTCTAAATGTGTCCTCTTACATCTTTTCTTCTGAGGGACCAACTCTGAATGTTCGGGGAGGTTTCAGAAGAGGTGGGGTCACCCAAAGGGGCATCCTGGGGCACACGTTCCCTACGCTTGGAGGCAGGAGGAGGGTCAAAGGGAGGTACACGCACTGAGGGAGAAGGAGCTGATGGAGTCAAAGGTGGAGCAGTCTCAGGAGACAACATGCTTCTCATCACCTTGAATTCACCACAGTCCTGAGTTGAAGGAGCCCCTGGCTCTGAAGAGCCCAGAGATCTCCTGTAAACCGAGAGCGACAGCTCCAAGGCCCATGTGGGAGCCAAGCTCACCTGTGGCAAAGCTCTGAGAGGGAGAGTGGGGTCAGACAAGGGACTGATGCCACTTCCCCCCTCGGAGCTGGCGAGAGAGCTTTGGCACCCAGAGCCCTCGATGGACTGAGACATGGAGAAGATCGGAGTGGTTGTCGGAACTGATAAAGGAGAAGTAACCGAAGCCGATGGTTCCACCCCCACAACCTCCATGCACTCCAGCTCAGAGCTCAAGAGAGTCAGAGGAGGAACTGATGGAGAAGCTGGATGGGCTGAAAGAGCCAATTCCTTATGGGCTGGGCTCGATAGTAATTTAGCAAGTGCCTGTGACTTGAGGAGCCTATTGACGACTCTCTCCATGTTGCGATCCAAAAGCCTGGAGGACCGACAAGAGTGTGCAGAGGTCCAGTGACTGCCCGCTCCAGGTTGCAGCAGAGGAGATTGTGGAGCAGAGTGTACCGGCTCCAAAGAAGGAGACCTTGTTCTCTTATGGGTCCAGACTAGCTCCGAGGACACAGATGGAGCTGCCAGAGACTTAGCTTTGTCAGAGGCAATGCTGGAAGCCGACAGAGCCATAGGGTTTTCAGTGGATTTTGTCTGTTCTGAACTTGGAGCCGATAGCTTAGTGTGATTTTCGGACACTTTAACTGACTGAGGACCCTGAGATGAAGAATCTTCAGGGTTCTTCAGAAGGACATGCAAAATGAACTTATTTTTTCTCTCCTGCAGGACTCTGGAACTGAAAGCATGAC
Organism: Protopterus annectens; assembly: GCF_019279795.1. Classification (NCBI taxonomy): domain Eukaryota; kingdom Metazoa; phylum Chordata; order Ceratodontiformes; family Protopteridae; genus Protopterus; species Protopterus annectens. Next base: position 599,788,736 of record NC_056751.1, read on the forward strand.
AGATCGAGCATGAGTCCTGCAGGTGAACAGCCCCTAAACAATATACACAACTCATTTTCCCATCTGTAAGGGACATTTTTTGGCAACACGAGTCACATTTTTTCACCCCAGAGGGTTTCGACTCTTTGGACATAGTGGATAATTGACAGAAAAAAATGTTTCCAAAGCACTAGAAAAAACAACGCTATAAGCTAACAGCACACAACACCTAACTACTACAAGGATGTAATGGCTAGCCCAAACAACAATAAAGGAAAAACTTTTTTTTTTTTAATGGGGAGAAGAAAAAGGGGAGAACCTCTAACTTAAATGGTGACTCCCCCAATAGGAGAGCCTCTAACTTAAACAGCTATCCCAGAAAGGGTGAGGTAAAAGAAGAACCCTCTAATTTAAATGGGCTCGAATGGGAAATCAAGGCCTGACGAGAAAACGATGGCCGAAAAACACCCACAACAAGAAGAGGAAGGGGTTGTTAAACTAACAGGGGATAGTATATGCTCTAACAAGTTAATACAACCACAAAACCTTGAGAAGGATAACAATAAAGTGAAAAAAAGCACAAAGTACTTAGCCTGAGCCAGTAGTCACAATCTCAATGCTGCAAGCAGTAAACAAGATCTGGGTAGCTACCACTAGGCATGTTGGGATAGGGGTTAGCCTCAAGCCAGTAAAAGCTCTCGCTCTATAGTAAATCGGCCGAGTCAGAGCCGAGGATCGGCTCCGAATCCAACCAGCAAGAACAAAGGCGAGATGGCACAACATAACATCAGAAGTTTAATTCTGGTGGCTGCCTTAAAACAATTACAAGAAAATGGAAATCACAGTCTAAACCAACCATACTTTGAGCAGTAAATATTATAACACAGATAAAAGAAGAAGTGGGATCTTTGGAAAAGGGGATAAGTAAATAAAATAGAAGACATGGAAATTGTGACAGCAGTAGATGCAGACAATGTTTTGGAGAAGGAATGCGTTTTAAGAGAATGCAGGAGTTGAACAATTTATGTAATGTTGGTATAGAAAAATATATGTAATGTATAATGTTTGTAAATTTGAACTTGAAATATGGTTTGATAACTTTTATATAAATGTAAGTTTGCCTATGCCACAAGTGGTAATTTAATAATGGTGTTTTTTTTTTAAATCTAATCAAAGTCTAAACCAACTGTAGTTGAAGTAGGGAATATTCTAACCTAATCAAAGTCTAAACCAATTAAGTGCACATTTTAACAGAGATAAAAGAATGGAAAGTGGGAATCTTTAGAAAAAGGTAGGAAAAAATTACATAGAAAAAAATGAAAACTGTAGGAAAAATACAGACAGACTAATGTTTTGGAGGAAGAGTGAGGTTTATGGGGAGGCAGGAACTGAGCAGTTTATGTAATGTTGGTGTGACACCAGGCAAATACTGCTATTCCAGCTATCTGGAATTTTGTAAATAATTATATGTCACTTGAAAATATTAATATGATTTATATAGAAATGTGACACTGCCAGCCCAGCTATCTTGGATTTTGTAAATAATCATATGTCATTAGTGAATATTTATATGATTTATATACTTGTCTTACAAATATAAGAAAACTGTTATGTTATGTACTGCGCTTCAAGAATGTAACCACAGTGTACCCTATTGGAAAAGAACAGAAATGTATATAAACTATATACCCGTGCAAATTTATGTTTTAATACTATAAGCTGGAACATACAAAGTTAACTTGCAAAACTTCAAGAAAATAAGTTGAAAAATAAAGTGTTTTATGGTTGTTATCTCAGTTTCAGTGCAGCAAGTAGGCACAATGTCTAGAGCTAGAGGTTTTCCTATTGTCTTGAAAGAGAAATAATTACTAGGTTTCAAATGTAAAAGTGTTTTTATTGCTCTATGACTTCCTAGCAGCTGTACACCTCTGGGAGATATGTATTTTTGACACAGAGGTGTTAAATTCTAAGTATCTGTTTAGCATGGGAACTGAAGGCAGGTGACAGAGTGATGTCATCCACGTTGACCCAATAGTAATGTTTGATAGTAATTTAAGAACTCTCTCAGAGAAAGACTGTGCATTTTGTATCTTGTCTTGAACCTAGAAGCATCCATCGTCTGCATTTGCCTTACTCTGTAAGTAAGCTATTAAGGCATAGTACCTTTTAGATATAGATATGAATATAGTAAAGATTAGTTTAGATGTGTTCTGTATTTATTTGAGACTGTCCTGCTATGTTGTTTTAAAATATTTCCTGTGATTCTGAACACTGAAGTAACTGTGTTAATTGAGTATTGTCTTGTTATTTTATTATTTATTATTAAATATATTTAAACCTTTTAATTGTGGTTGGTTTGTTTAGAGACGTTTAAGCTGTTAGAGTACTTGGATATGTATTTGGCGACACTGTATAGACCACTCCAGTAGCCTTGCTCTTGGTCACACTTACCATTTGGATAATAGCAATATGAAACAGTAGGATTAGGCACCCTTTGTAAGGTCCTTAGAGTAGCTGATAAGTAGTGGTTGGTGGCAGTGATAACTACTTTATAGTCTGGGCAGAAAGGGGCATAGCTAGTAAACCTTTGCCAGCCTTCCTCAGGAGTGTCTGTGTGTTTGTATATAAATCAAATCTCAAAGTGTGTGTGTGTGTGTGTGTGTGTGTGTGTGTGTGTGTGTGTGTGTGTGTGTGTGTGTGTGTGTGTGTCAGCTACTTGGGCAGGGACAAGAAGCACTGATTGGACAGAGAGGGTGCTGGAGGTGTTGGTTTGACCACTCAGCTGAGACCTTAACCCTATAGCTGTGCCAGTGGGGAGTCTTTTTGAGGATCTGGAGAAAGAGGCAGAAACCAGCCCCAGACTGACTGTGATCTCTGTGTGCTCTTAAGAGAAATTGTACTTTACTGTGCGTGTACTTGTCATCCTCCCAATGTGTACGTCCCTCACTAGTGCTAGTGGTGAGGATTGAGGCTACTTGATTACTGGGCCAGTGCAGGGGCATCACAGTTGGATTGATGATAATGGCACAAAAGATAAGGATGTTGGTATAATGGTTAAGGTGTTTACCTTACAGAGACAAGGTGAAAGGTTTGATTCTTACATGGGGTAATTGGCTAGGCTAAATTGGCCCATAAGGACAGTCAGCCTAGTACTAATCTATGAACCTATATCTGCATGAATAATGTATATAATTGTAAACATGTTAATTTGTGTTTATATCGATGTATGTTTGCCTATGTCTTAAGTTATAATTCAGTAAAGGTATTAAAAATAAAGTTTATTTATGCTCTGAAACAAAACAGTTCAAAATCTACTATAGGCTTTCAAATCCTCTTAGTCAAAATGCAAGAATGTCTGCTGCTGGTGCCATTGTGTTCATTTCAAGTCTTCAGCACTGACTGCCATTTCTGACTTTTCACAGTTACAACAGTTATACTTGTGTGCAACTTATTTAAACCACTCTAAAGTAAACATAATATTTTACCTTCCAAAGAAAAAATAAGAATTATTTAGAGGGGCTGACAAAGGCTGAAGTATTACAAAATAAGGGGAATCTCATAGAATAAGAAGAGGCTTGACTGCAGGATGCTATAGAGAAAATAAGGGAGTACCTGGATAATATGTGAGTTAAGAAAGATTGCTGTTAAACATTTTTTTGATAAGTCCAAAGCACAAAAACCTTCTGGCACAATAACTTAGGCAACAGAAATTAGAATGAGTTGTTGCCAAACTTAGGGAGCCTGTAACAAGAAAAATAACCAGAGCTCCTGTAGAGGTATTAGAGATATTTTAGAAATTTTATTAAAATTTGTATAAAGCCGTAAAGTAGGAAAATCAAGAAAAAGCACAAATGGAATATTTATGGAAGACTTAAATAAACCAAAATTGACATTGAAAAAGATCTGGAAGAGTTTATTTAACAGTCCTTTAAAAGCAGTGGAAGAGGACAAGAAGACATTTGGATTGCAGAATAATTACTACCTTCCATATTAGGGATTAATATCAAAGTATAGACAAAGAGAATGTGATGAGAGAATCCTAAATGAAAGTTTTTAATTGAATCCAGAACAGAAGTTGATGTTAAAAAGGGATTATTCATTAGGCATATAAAATATTGCATAATAACAATAGGGATAAATCAGAAGATGTTAGACAAAATTGGGAAGAGATATTAGGCAATTCACAAAGAAACAATGGGAGGACATATGTATGGCTCCCAAATATGCAACAAAATCTGTAAGATTCGGATTTTTGCCTGTAAGTATTTGCATAGATACTTTTATACCTCAAGCAGATTCCAAAGAATTTTTCCTCAGGTAGATGGCAAATATTGGAGCTGTGATGGGGAAGAAATAGGTAACTGGGAAGATATGTTTTGGGAGTGTACTGAGTTGGCAGACTTTAAAAATTCTCCACAGAGTACTCTTGTCAGGAACACTGGGTAAGCAAATGAGTGTAACTAAGAAAATTGTTTTTTGAGCTGGGATACAGGGTTGGAATTGCCTAGACATAGTAAGGCCTTGTTAAGTTTAATTCTGGTGGCTGCAAAAAAGAAGTTTCTAGAAAATGGAAATCAAAATCTAAACAATATATACTTGAAATAGTGAATATTATAACAGAGGTAAAAGAACAGGAAGTGAGATCTTTAGAAAAGGGTAGTAATAAATTACATAGAAAAAAATGGAAATTGTGAGAAAAATGCATGCAGAAAAACATTTTGGTGGAGGAATGAGGTTTAAGAGAAGGCAGGAAATGAATATTTTATGTAGTGCTGTTTAGCTTATATGACATATAGCAATAGATATGAATTATAATGTTTGTAAATGGGAACTTGTTAATATGGTTTGATTAGTTTTACATAAGTGTAAGTTCATCTGTGTCACAAGTGATAATTTAATAAAGGTGTTTAAAACATTTTTTTCATCATCCTTTTCCAAGAAGAAAAATATCACTGTCTTACCATAAACTAAGTACAGTAGCTATTCATCACTACCAAAGCCTTGTTATTGTTGAATATGCTCATGGGTAAGCTATTATATCTTAATTATTGCTGTAATTTAGTTCAAAAACATTTGGGAATTTCGTTTTAGTAGCTACGATGCTCTTCCAGTCAGGGACCCAGTGCTCCCTCGAGATCCAGCTTCAGTAAAACTACAGGTAAAAATCTTTTTCAAAAATTTCTCCTGCAAGTTGAAATTGCTTTCCATATCAAATTAGACTAAGTAAAACATCCAAAATGCCAACAGAAAATCAACAGTACACCTCTCAGAGGATTATAAAAGTAAATGGTTCAGAGATTCTGATCAATCTGTCTACCAATTATGTATAGAATACTTGACATATTTCCACAGCATTTCAATTACTTTGCTTTTAGCATGTTGTGTCTTTACACTTTTGAGGATTTGCTAACTCCTTTTTTATATAGTGAGTTTTTTTTCTGATGAAGTTCCACCAAACAGGGAATTAAAACACTTAAACTTCAATAAACTGGATGTAAAGGATTGTTTTAATAACTGGTTCAGCATTTTTATTGTTTTACTAGTGTAATTACAATGCTATGTTGGTTTTTGGTTCCTGTTTTACAAAATAAAAAATGTTTTTATCCTCTGTCAATGTATTTTTTGCTCTCCATATACAGATCATGGCTGAGAAGCATATTCAGACCAGTTTACTTACCATGTTAACAATAAATACGCAAGTAACTAAATAAATATTCACACCTCCAGTATAGTGGCATTGCAGTGAATGTGCTGTATCACAGTATGGTGATTCTCAACTTTTGAAAATGTGCAAGTAACCCAAAAACATATATAAAAATGGTGTTATTAGCAGTGTTATGAATGCTCATTGTAAATCTTTAAATGAGTGGTGTTTCTGTAAAGTTGTACTTGATCTGATGCTGTCCTTTTCATTATTCTTCAACATATGGGTTTGGATCCAACCCTTGGAGCTGACTCAGCTGCATATTCCAGACTTTGGATCCAGCTCTCGAGCTCCTTTCTTCCATAATGCCCTATTCCATCCCCATTGCCTCAGATCCTGTTTGCCCACATCGAGAACAGATGCAGATTCCACTCTCAAGTTTATTAGAGATATTCATGAGTTATTTCACTTGGATTTAACTTTAAATTTCTTTTTAAGTAGTTTTACTTATCCTCCCTTTTAGTTGCCCAATAGTCATTAGGTTTTTCCTAATCTTTTTCCTACTATTGTTATAGTAATTCTTGTTTACCATTGCTGGTATTTCTAATTACCATTTTCACTACAGGGTATTTCTTTACCTTACCATTGTTAGTAATTAAAACCATTTTTTCCTTTCTTTGCCTTTACAAAAAAAAAGCTTTATTCTTACTGACATGTTGGACAAACCAACAGACATTTTAAGAAATGCACTTCTTTTAGCATAAAATCCCAAACTCTGATGCCGACAAGGAGTGTGGGTACTGTCTTGGGACGGGGCCCTTAGACACTTCTTGTAAGATCTACTTTACCTTAACCCAAGAGCCCTGGCAGATAGACATAATAAACTTATTCTAAGGGGACTTCTCCCTTCTATATCTGCTTCAGGGACTCAACCCCCCCCCCCTCCAAAACTAGTAAGTCTGCTCCTCTGGAGCACAGAAAAAAAGTTCCCCTCTGAAGTCCCCCAGGTGTTCATCACAGCCTCCTTTGAAAACTAGAAAAATTTTGAATCTGAAGACTGAACAAGTGGATCAAAACCCATCAGATCCTAAGGCTTCTATTATTACCATAAGTCCTACAGTAGCCCCCTTGGGTCCTCAGATCCAGAGCTGGGTACTTCTTATAAGAGTGCCATTCAAGAATTTACCATTAAGCCAGTTTCATTCACCCTGCCTTCTAAATTGCTTCAAATGCCAAAGAAGCATTAAAGCTCCCACCCACTACACCCTCCATGTCCTCCAGAAGCTTATCAGAAGCAGATGTGGAAATGATGATGCAAAAATTTCTCAGAGCTCAATCCAGATGGGGGTCTTATCAGCTCCATCCCGTATCACATCCATGAGTATGCTGTCAAACCCCATCTTATCTCCTTCTCCAATCCATCCAGTGGTTTCGGAGTCCCAGGATCCAAAATCCCTGACAGGTCCAGTGTTGGATCTGAGGAAGGCTTCTTCCTCCACTCTGACTATTTCCTTGACTAGTTCTTGCAGAGCTAGTGTTACCTCAGAGATACAAGCCAATAATATCATAGCTGAACATTTTATCATAACAAAACAGTAATGTCACTGTTATATCGCATATTATTTAATTGAGTTTATGTCAAATGACCCATATGCTCGACTTTCCATAAACACAAAGCATTTGTATGGAGATTTTGGTACAGTGGGGATTGGGGAATTTACCCTTTTCCTCACTGTAGTGTGATCTCGGTGTTGGTATATATAATTTGCAGCCCCCCCCTTTGAATTTTCAGAAGGCTGAACATATGATCTCAACTATATGAAGTCCGAGTTTCTGAAAACTTGATATTCTGACATAAAACCATTTAATTACAATTAGATCCCAGGGATCAACATGTTAAGAATAAAATGATAGAAATAATAGCAACTGACAAATTCAAAAAGATCTTTACCTGTTGCTTTAAGAGAGTATATGTGTCATGCAGACCCTAAAGACTAAAAGTTTTTGTTGTGCTAATAGATGGCCTGTTATATCATGAAACTATGTACAGAACTGAGCTGTCTAGTGATATGGTGAAATCTGCATCAAATGTTGGTAACACAAAGTGGCAGCTGTAGACATATTTTGTTTAAAAAGATTGAAAATGGTCACATAGGTAGGTTTTGCATTAGTGATTGCAGCCTTGTTACACCAGTGAAAGTTTTAAACTCAGTGCTTGTGGTTTTAGAGGAGGAAGTAGTGCCTCCTACCTCATGACAGGGTGACCTTCAGGAAACATCAGAGTAAGTTTTTAAAAACACACACAGTAGGAAGATGATACTTTGGGCAAAGCAAGGGAAAATATAGTTAACATTATAAGGTATGGCACTGAACAAGATTATCTTCTTACCCATACTAAGAGATTCAAAGTGACTTGCATACAAAGTAAGTAAGGAAAGTAAGTAAGGATACTGAGGAAGTAGTGTGCCAGTTATTGATGCCAAAGTATTTTAGAAATCTGTTGATGAGAGTAGCTCAAAGCCATGTGACAAAGAGAAACCCAGGAATGGATACTTCTAAAACACAAATCCCAGCAAGGTTTTACTGGCCAGTAGTAATGAATTAAATTGAGAACTCATGTGCTAGATGCCAGAAGACAATTTCTCAGCCAGCTTTCTTTGATTTCAGTGACTGTCATAGATACTCTTTGAATGTATTACTATGGATATGTTTGAACCATTGGTAAGATCCAGCAATGGATTTCAATCTTTGTTATTTTGGACCATACAAATAAATACCTTGAAGTTATCCCACTATGTACTACTATTGATAAATCTATAGCCAGGGACCTAGACCTATTTTCTGGGGTAGTGCTATCACATGAAATACTCAGACTCCCTTTGTGTTCAGAATAATATATCAGCTATACCACTGTTTTAAGACCAGGCAACTAAAACCCACATGTCATCCTCAGATTTTAACAGAACACTAAAATCATACCCCCCAACCTGGAAACATCACAAATCTGGACAAAGGCCCATGAAAAATAGGTATAAATCTGTATGGTAAATAACATAAAAATTGCATACATAATTATGTAACCCCCACCTACTCTAAATGAATTGTGTGATACCAACTTTCAAAAGCAAACTGAAGAACAGACAACCAGAATATGGCCCCAGACTCCTCCTGCAGCCATTTCAATGTCCCATTACTTAGCTATTTCTCCCCATTTACCATAAACACTGTAATGTGCATACCGCTTTACTTCTACACTGATTATATGGATTTCATTTAAACCTTTTATTTTACATTTTATAGCACAAACACTAATAGACATCTGCTAAACAAAGCAGTACAGTCTCACAATGAAAATAGGATAGCATTAAAAACGTCTCTTCCCTTGAAACTCACATTCATTGAAACAGCATTGAAACCCACGTTCAAAGAAAATGCATCTGCCAGTGTTGGATAAAGATTACGTTTGGGCTGTTTTCAAATCATAGGCCCCTTGCACACGAAATATACATGTGTTTTTTAATACACCTTCCTGACTATATTAAATTCTTCTCCTTGTATAATACAGCACACTTGTTGGAACATGTTTTAAATTTATTGTTTTGAAATTTTTCCAGTAAGCAATGAACAGAATGCATGAACAAATAATGACAAAACTCCCCAGTTCAGAACATTTCCATCATAAAAGACTACTCAAATGTCTACACTCTACCAGTATCAGTAAATATGCACAATCTCTGGAGAAGTAAACGTTATCTAAATAATTCGACATTAAAGAGATCTGTAACTAATGTAGTGGTTGCTGCTAGCAAACAACATTATATTTCATTGTTTCATCTACAAGTAAAGTGCCTGCTGCCCTTGAAGAATAAATTGCCTATTTTACATTAAAAAAATGATAAGCTAGTAATATTTCAATAGGGAATGGAATACAAACTGATAACAGGCTCATAGTTATATAGGTATCGCCACTAAAGGAGGACATTCTCAAGACTGCAGCATCCACCCCCTTTAAAAGTACAACACAGTACAATATCAGCAAACAGTAATCCATCTACATGCTGTGGGACTAGAACCCACAGCCTTGTGCAGTAAAAGCAAGTATACTACCTGTTGTGCTACTAACAATGCAAGTAGACTTTGCATAAGCAGCACTAAACTTCTCTTTGTTTGAAGAACTGTGCAGCACAAGAGATCAGAAAAAAAGCCAAAATGTATTGGGGGGGACAAAGGCCCAAAACCGGGGACACATTTTAAATGTCGCTTGTATAATCTCAGAAAGTTGCTAGCATAAAATGTTGTGCTACCATGTGTTTCCTGAAAGATAGGATGACTGAAACCTAAATGGCTATCATTAGTTAGTGAATTCAGTTCTCACTGATTTGCCAGAAAACCACTAATTTTATTTTTATTTAACATTTGTTTACCGGAAAAGTCCAACTTGGAACAAAGCCACTTTTCAGCAGAGGCTCCAGACACATTTTTATATCATGGGAGAAATCCAAAGCACCCAGAGGAAACCCACACAAACACAGGGAGGACATGCAGACCCCACACAGAAGGCACTTCAGCCAAGAATCAAAACAGAGAACATCTTGCTGTGAGTCAACAACACTACTGCTGCACCACTACACCATCTGAAAGTATGAGCCAAACATTCCAAACATTCTGTGAAAATTTGTACAACTGAGAGCTACAATTCCTTCAATCAGAAGTGGTAGTATGGGTAGAGAACTCAGGCTCTTTCTCTTTGTACCTAAGGTACAGGGTTTGAGCCTGAGTAACCCTAACCACCAGTTACACCTAACTGGGGCATTACAGCCAAACACACACACACACACACACACACACACACACACACCCTTGTGTAGTAATTCACTTCAATGCTTGTACTTTAATTCAAAACACTCCCCCACTTCAACGCTTGTCGAATGTCAACTAACACTTGCAAATCACTTCAATGCTTTACGTACTAAACAGTGCCAGACCTGGTTAATTCAAATTCTCATGGTTTATTGAGGCAGAAAAGAACCATTCACACAGTCACTTCAGTGCTCTGTACAATTCAAATCACTTACTAAATAATGTGGACCTGGTTAATTCAAATGCTCACGTCGCAGCATCAATGCTTGCTCACAGCAGAAAAGAACCGTTCACATTGAGCGGTAATTGAAATGCAGGCTTGCAGACTATTCACGGAGCTGACTTCATTGCGCATGCAATTATGTCAGCCCAAAACCCGAGGGAAAAAGCCCCAGGAAAGTCAGAAATTAAGGGGTGCCATTCGAGAATCATGGCACCCCATTATATGGACCTCAAAACCGGTAAAAACTGAGAAATTCGGTATGGTTGAGAGGTATGACTAAAATCCATGCTAAGAAAAGTTATTGAAAAGGAAGTAACCAGTTAATATCATTATCTCCTGTTTGTCATTGGAGAAATAGCACAAGCCTAGAGTGGGTTCAGTCCATTTGAGTTATTATATGGCAGACATCCTTTTGGACTATTAGATGTTTCCAGAGAAACTTGTGAAGAAGAGAAAACCTCATTTAAAACTGTCAGAGACCCATGTATCATCTTGTGGTGCAGGCTAAAAGTGGTAATACCCATAGTATGGGAACACAAGGAAAGAGCTCAAGCTACAAAGCAAGAAGAGTGTGAGAGAAATGCAAGGAGAAGTGAATCTAAAGCTGGAAATAAAATGTTCATTTTGGTTCCCTAAGCAGAAAACAAGTTCTTATTAAATGTCAGAGTCTATTTCAAATAACAGAGATAATAAATGAGAGAATTTACAGCATCAGACAGAAAATTAGGCAAAGGCCAGAACAGATGTAACATAATTGTTCTAAAACTTTGGAATGGAGTACAAGTATTGGTAGTTATTTAACAACAGAGATTACTGAATCTGGTAAGGAAAGACAACTGACATTTAGGCCTGAACTTCATATAGATAATATACTACCCAAGACACAGAAACAAGAAATAAAACAATTCTGTATGGAAATATGAAGCTTTTTCAAAACTGTCAAGCAGAACAAATTTGATTCACCATCATAGTGCTACCAGTTCAGGAAAGAAGATTAACTTAACACCCTGTTGAATATTAGAGTAATAAAGAATGGTGGTCAAAGAAGCAGTAAGGAAAATGCATCAGCTAGGGGTGATTATGGAGACCAAGAGTAAGGGGAACAGCCCAGTAATGTTACATGATACCTCAGCAACCTTCCAAAGGTAAAAGACAGTCCTGAAACCCCACATCAGCTATTCTGCAGCTTGCTTAAATTATATTATTATACACGGTGAAAATTAGTACTCACATCTAGCTAATGCAGAGGCTGTACTAGGACTTCCACTAATGGCAGACTAGTCTGGCAGTTGGTGAAGAGAGTTAAGGCTGTGAGCTGTAGTCCCTGTGGTACAATGCTTCATTCCATCAACCCTCATTTGCCCACTGTGTCTCCTTTAGCAAGTTACTTCACCAGATAGTGCTTGGAATGCAACTGGGAATTTGGGCTACGTTCCTCAGTGGTCCCCTTGGATTACAAGCTTAGTAACTAAATATGAATCTAAGTGTTAGCAGTGCTCTGAGTAACCCCACAGGATAGTTGAGACTAGAGAAAGTATTATTTCTAGCAGAAGGTCCACAAACACAGTCAAAACTGGCAGAATTATGTCTACTTTCCTGACAGATGACACCAGGCAAGAGACAGACTGCGGTAAAGTTAACTTTGACTCAGTGAGATGATTGCAACTGTGGCACAAAGTGTATGCAGTGGGATAAACAAGCACAAGCTTGGACTTAGTAACCTTACATTAAAACAATCCCATGGGTTAAATTTTGGGCAAACTTAAAATATTGATGAAAACTTGGATTTCTGTCTGACACAAACAGAGAAGAGCATGGTAGAAATAGAGCAAGCACTGACAAATAAATCAGATTCCATGATAAAACTCCAGAAAGGCAAGAAGCAACAGGCTACCATGATCACTTATAACCAGGCATGGCTGGAGTTAATGGAGTACAGGATGTCAGACGCAGAAGATTGTGCTTGACAAGAAATGTATGGATCATTGGGATGCCTGAGAAAACAGACGGTAGGGATCCAGTAAATTTTGTAAAACATAAGCTGGCTGAATGTTGAGACATACCTCATGCAGAGGTAAAGATAAGGAGGGGCCATAGACCTTTTGTCTAAGGCAATGTAATGAATGCTGTGATGCCTTTGCAATTTATAGTGAACTTATAAATGTATGAGCTGAAAGCTTTTTAGTTTATAATGAAATTACAAACATATGAGCTGAAAGAATAGCTGTCTGCTCTCTGGAAGATGGGGAAAAAGTGGTTCTTGGGAGATAGCAGAATATTTGTAGAATAAGATTTTTGTGTGAATACAAAAAAAGAGTGAGATTTATCCTGGTTATGCAGGCATGCAGGGCTAAGCATTTAAAATTCAAAATTACTTTTCTTGTCTACTTTAAAGTATTCTTTTCTTGTCAGGTACATTTTTGGATGTAGAGGAGGAGGCAAAACAAATAAGTGAATGAACTTCCAGACATGATGAAGAAAGTGAGATATCTGGAGGAAATAATGCTGATGGCAGTGGAAGAATTTAAGATCAGTTCCTTCCCCGTATTTAAACCAAAATACTGTTGAAAGCTAAATCTTTTGATTTACTGAAGGACAAAACATGAAATGACCAGTAAACTTAGTTTCCAAATATTGGGCAGTAATAAAATGAAGAACAGTCACAGACTGTTTAACTTCCATTATTTCTGGAGGGTTCATCTCTATGGGAGAGAAAAATGCATTATGGGATATTTAATGTTAATCTGTGGGTCTGATGGATAAATGTCTGCCCTGGACCTAACCAAGTTTGTGTTTGGCAAGCCTTGCAAGGTCAGGGGAAAGCAATGCAGCATTTTACAGGTGGAAGTACAGTTGTATATAGTTTAAAAAATGTTTGCTAATGGAATATCTTTTTGTTTCAATTATTGATACATGGTTCTTTGTCAGGTAATACAAATGGTCTTGAATGAGGCAGGGGAGAATGTTGCCATGAGCAAGAAAGCAGGTTATTTTATATTATACCATGACCCCCCCAAAACGTGCACGCTGATTGGCCAGCGTGCCTGTTGTAAATCGAGTTATACTAATGGAAAAAGGTCCGGTCGCCCGGACTTTTTTCCATTAGTATAACTCGTTTTTTTAAAACACTGTCTTGCTATGTTAAATGGGTTTAACATAGCGAGACAGCTTTAAAATAAGCAACGGAGATCTCCGTTGCTTATTTTAAAGCTGTCTCACTATGTTAAACCCATTTAACATAGCGAGACAGTGTTTTAAAAGCAATGGAGAAAGCAAGATCTCCGTTGCTTTTTAGTCTCGCTATGTTAAATGAGTTTAACATAGCGAGACAGTTTTAAAATAAGCAACGGACATCTCCGTTGCTTATTTTAAAACTGTCTCGCTATGTTAAACTCATTTAACATAGCGAGACACTAAAAAAAAAGCAACGGAGATCTTGCTTTCTCCGTTGCTTTTGCCCACAGCTCTGATACATCAGAACTGTCGCGGATGCCAGACATCTGCGGAAGGGCAGTAAACAGGCATTATACTATGCCATTATTTAAGAAAATAATAGTTTCTTTTCTTAAATAATGTCATGGTATAATAGCAATAACCCATGCCTGGGTGTGGGTAATGCTAAATTTACCCACGGTTGGGTTTGTTTGGTCTCTCGGGCTTCGCCCTCGGGACCAAACCACACCAACCGTGGGTAAATTTAGCATTACTCACACCCAGGCGTGGGTTATTGCTATAATAAAAACAATTGGAATAAGTATTGAGGGGAATCCAAAATATGATACTCCAGTGATGAAAGTTTTTTTTCATGGAATGTTAATGATCTAAATAATCCAATGAAAAGTGATAGTATTATGAGATATATCAAAAACATCTCCCTCACATAGTACTTATTCAGGAAATACATTTAACTACAGATAAGCTTAGCAATTTAGTTGAATTTAGATATCAAGAGGAAATAGCTGCAGAGTACTTACTCAAGAAGAGGAGGGGTACTATACTGGCTTCCCATTGTTTAAAGTTTACTAAATTAGACCAGCTGTCAGGCAAGGAGGGGTGCTATGTAGTACCAGCCAAGTTAATAATGGAGACAAAAAAAATGCACCCTTGTAACTGTTTACTACACTCTAGAATCATCCCTGGCAGACTTTAAAGGTATGTGTAAAGAAATCCTGGGATGGCAGGAAGGATATTTCATCTGGGTAAGGGATTGTATTCTCATAAGTAATTATTCAGATGTACAAGGAGGCTCTACACAGATAAGAAACCTTAGAATAAGGCACTACTTTAATACCTTAGCAGATACATTAGGTATGCTAGATGTTGGAGCAACAGAAAAAAAATTGTTAGGTCTTCACATACAATATATTTTTATAGAACATTCTCTAGAATACATAGGATTTATATAGCTAGATTAAGTAAGCACCTAATTGTATTGTAGGAAGTTATACAATTGTCATTTCCAATTATGTCCCCTTGCTAATGAGATTAAGGACATCTGACCATAAAACCTTAAGGCATTAGAGATTTGCAGTGAATTATTGTAATTCTACATTTTTATGGAATGGTGGCAAAAAGAGGTAGTGTCAGACAAGAATGCAGAAACCACAAGGAACATTCATATAACTGATGCAAGGGAAAAGGACAAAGATAGGTAGAAAGATATACTTCAAGAGCATACTGGAAAATAAAGAGGCCATGAGAAATTTGCCTTTAGGGAATGATAGGATTTGCTTAAGATACAACAAGATAGAATGGACAGGGTATCATGGGCCTAAATGAAGGTATTACAGAAGAGCATCATGAAATAATCACTACATTAAAAAGTAAGGGACATGCAATAAAATCACTACAACACAAATTTCTGGGAAATTCTCGCAAGGCTCAAACAGATTTGGGTTTAAGATTAAGAAAGGCAAAACTAGACAGATTGGTACAAGCTTTTGTAGGTTGTCACTTAGGGAATTTATAGAGGATCTAAAATGTATTCTAAATAGTTCTGAATAGTTTTGTAGATTACTTTCAAGGATTATACAAGCAAGACTAAGAGACTGGGTTCCATGAAGATTTACTGACACAGTATATGACTCGTGGGGGGCTAATCAAATAATGAAGCCTATTACTAGAGAAGACTTGGACTGGAATATTTGCTGAAAGAATTATCTAATGGTAAACCCCCAGGAGGAATGGCATCCTAATGAAGTTATACACGAGGCATATAGTAGATATTATTGGAAATCTTGAATACAGTATTGCAAACTTTAAAAATCTTGCCCTCTTAGAAAGGGTTAGTAATTACAGCTATACAGAAAATGGGAAAAATCCTCTGGATGTCATTTCTAATAGACTCATTTTAGTCTTAAATCAGGATTGGCTCCTAAAAACAGTGGTGGCCAACTTCACAGCACCCATGTCAATGGAAAATAGATACATGACTGCTGAATCATACACCTATGCACTGTACAAACATGTACATAAATGCATGGAACTAGCTATACCGAATAGAACCAAGATGCTCTCCACCAAAAAAGGAAGCCAATCTGGTGATACCTTGCCATTAATAAACTCTACAACAGAAGGAAGAAACTGTTGCAGAAAAAGGTGAAGTCCCAAGACTGAAAAAACTCCCTTATTAGCCTCAACAAAAAGTTGAGATCCCTCATCAAAACCTCTAAAGCCAGCTATGAAGGCATAATTTTGACAGACACTAAAAACAACCACAAAGCCTTCTATAGTTATATCAAGAATCTCCACGACAATGCCCAGGTTTGCTCTGAGTTACTGCACAATGGTACCTCCTATACTGAGCCAACAGATATTGCCAACATACTGGCAGACAGATTCAGTGCCAACTTTACCCCCCCAAATGACCAATCACAATACTGAAGGAATGTCAGGCACCTAGCATTACTGCAGCACAGGTTAAAGCTGCATTGTCTAAGGCCAAGAATACAGCTTCCATGGGACCTTACAATATCCCTGGATGTATTGTACATGAACTACAAAGTGAACTGGCACCACATCTGCGTGCCCTGTTCAATCACAGCTTTACCTCAGGTTTTGTCCCTACTGAATGGTGCACTGCTACAGTCAGCCCTCTCCATAAAGGGGGAGTGACTACAGACCCTGGAAATTATTGCCTCATTAGCCTGACAAGTCTGATCTGTAAGGCTATGGAGCGCATCATCATGGACCTAATTAATAAGGATATAGGGAATCTCCAAACTCTAGATCCCATGCAATTTGGTTTTGTGAAAGGTAGCTCATGCCTGCTCAACCTGTTTGACTTCCTTGAGTCAGTCACCAGAGCTGTGGATGAGGGCAAGGCAGTTCATATAGCCTACCTCGATCTGTCCAAGGCCTTTGATACCATTCCCCACACAGGAATTATTGATAAACTCAACAAACTAGGCATCAACCCCTATATCACTAGGTGGGTTGCAAATTGTCTCACAGATAGAACCCACATTGTGAAAGTAGTGGACACCAAGTCAGACTGTCAACCAGTCATGAGTGGAGTCCCACAGGGATCGGTCCTGGGTCCTCTCCTGTTTGGCATCTACTTCTCAGAAGTACAGGCCAACATGGTGGGACTCTGGTTGGCCAAGTTCACAGACAACTGCAAGCTGAGAACCATTATTAATTCCCCAAGTGATGTAGACATCCTACAGAAAGGCCTCACTGAGATCAATGACTGGTGTCAAAACCATGGTCTTAAGCTTAATGCCAAAAAATCCGTTGTCATCCCCTTTGGGAGAAACTCAGTTCCCACTAATTACCACATTGATGGGAGTCCACTGAACACTGAAGGTGTTATAAGAGATCTGGGGACACAGGTTGACAGCAACCTCTCCTTCAACCACCACATTGCCACTGTGGTCAGAAAGTCCTTCTCTGTGGCACATCTCATTACCAAAGGTTTTGCATCCAGGAAGAACGAGGTCATCATCTCTCTCTACTCTTCCCTCATTAGGCCAATCATCAAGTATAATGCCCCATTTGACATGTACCTTACTAAACACATTCAACAGCTGGAAAGGCCACACACAAAAGTACCTTACAAAGAGGAACCTAGGCCATAAACACATGTCCTACACGGACAGACTCAAAAAACTCCAGCTATTCTCTGTCTCATATCGTCTACTAAGAGGTGATCTCTGCTTCGCTTACAAAGCCATGTCTGATCCAGCTCTGTTAGAAATGCTATATCTAAAGAAATCCCAATCCCTCTGCACCACACACTCCAGAGACCTCAACCTCATTACCACAATCAACAGAACATACTGGAGGGGCAGGTTCATCACCCAGAGACTGCCCATGCTCTGGAATAGACTTCCCATACATGTCAAGCAGAGCACCTCACTGGCCCTCTTCAACAGAAATCTTGATGAGTGGATGGAAAATAGAAATTTCACTCCATTGGTTCTACTTGATAGAGGCACTGGGAACTGACTTCGGGTGGCACAATGCCAGGGCACTTCTGTGGGCTAGGCTTGTAAAGGCTCCAAGGCCATTAGCTTAGTACACACCTATGAACCTATGAACATAACTTTTTTATCTGATATTGTCAATTTTCATTAATTCCTCAACAGTTACAACAGGGTCCCCAGCTACTTAAAATCCTGGGTGGACTCTAAGGAGGGATATTCCTGAGCGCAGTTAAGCCAAAGGCTGCTCTTTCCCTTGAGACCAGATACAGTTTATAATGAGTAATAAAGGTATAAGGATTTACCCAAGTTGCAGCCACATATATGTTGCCCCTGGAAGCCCTAGATAGAAACACTGAAAAAGTTGCCACAGACCTAGTTAAATGGGCTTTTAAAGGTTTTGGTAAGGACAGACCCAACTTGTTGGAGAAAAATGCTATACAATCCATCAGCCATCTGGCTAAAGTTGCCTTTGCAACTGGTTTACCCAATTTAGAATCTACAAAGGAGACAAATAATTGATCCATATTTTTAATGTCTTTTGTTCTATGTAAATAAAAAAGGGAATTGTCTGTGAACATCCAATAAGTGAAACATATATTCACCTTTGCAAATTTAGGAAAGAAAACTGGGAGATTAATGGACTGGTTGATATTAGATTCTGACACCACCTTAGGAAGGAAAGAAGTATTGACTTGTAATGTTACTCTATCCCAGTGACAAAATCAAGTAGGGAGATTTAGAAAACAATGCTTGAAGTTCTGAAGTCCTTCTAGCAGAGGTGATGGCTACCAAAAAGTTAGTCTTTCAGGCCAGAAACTTTAGATCACATTTTGCTGCTGGTTGAAAAGGGGAATGAATCAAGGCTTGCAGTACCAAATTTAAGTCCCATGGAGGAGTTGCTTCTTTATAAGGAGGTCTCAAAAGAAAAGTACCTTTCAAGAAGACCTTACAAAATTTAGATAAAGCCAGGATGGAGTTCTCAAAGCCAATGTGAAAATTAGAGATGGCTGCTAATTGATCTCTAATGGTTGAGAAGGTTTACAATCACATAGTCGATCGCACTGTGTGCAATTAACATATGTGCATAAATCAGGTAGTAGAACCCTTAGTGCAAGTACTGTATTGTCGAACCTTACAATAGTGAACAGCCGCTATAGCAAGGTTTGACAGTGTAGTGCAGATCGCACTATAGTGGGGATTGGGAAATGTACCCTTTCCTCAGTGTAGTGCGATCTTGGAGTTTGTATATATAAGTAGGGGGGTGGGGGTGCAGGGGTCTAGCCCCCCTGCAAAACATGTTAAAATATGTTTAGCGGCTATGAGCATTTCAGTGAAGTTGAAATGTTTGACATTCGACTTCACTGAAATGCTCAGTTTGGCATTTACTGTGGTCGGTGTTGTGATTTCCAAACATTTTCATCGCATATCTGCACTTTCAGCCACAACAGTGTCAAACATGTGATAGTAAACCAGTTGAGAAGCTAATACCTTCACTGAAAATTGTTGCCAACTATTCAAGCACACTGTACAGGGACTGAAACGGGGTCAGTAGGTTTCTGATGTCCCCAAAAAACAAACATCTTCCATTTAAGCATAGATTGTCTGGCTATTAAAGGAAGTGGAGAAACCATGCTGTCAGCTTTAGGTTTGAGACATCCGGCTGAATCTTGCCTGTTGGGTGAGACACGAGGTCTGGAATCAGATTGAGAATCCAGAGTGGGTAAATTACATGAGGCCAAAGAAAGGGGAAACAAATCTGTCAAGGCCAGTAAGGTGCAATGAGGATGACTTTAATCTTCAACTGGAAAGCTTTCTGCAGAAATTTGCAGATAAGGGAGTTGGAAGATACACATCAAGGAGACCAATCGTGTAGTAAAGCATCACTCAATGATTCCCCCAGTGGGGGGATAAGGGGAAAGAAGTTGTTGCACTTGCTGTTTAGGGGAGATGCAAAGAGATCACAGCAAGTCTAGCTCCATTGGTGAAAAATCATTTCTGCCACCTTCGTGTTGAGAGACCTCTCGTAAGGTAGTAGAATGAACCTGCTCAATCAGTCTGCTATCACTTCCCTGGAATGTGTGTTGCTATCAGAAATGAGTTGGATGAGCTCACACACTTCCACACTCTGAGGGCTTCTCAACACAAAGGGTAAGACCTGGTTCCTCCTTGTTTGTTGATGTACCAAATTAATGACATATTGTCTTTCTGAATCACAATTGTCCTGAAAGGGAGAGAGTCTTGGCAGGCCTGCAATGCTAAGAGCACTGCCCTCATTTCCAGGACATTGATATGAGTGTTGGCCTCTTTGGGGGACCAAGTGCCTTGGACTTTTTTACCCAGGAAGTGCCCCCACCTAATCTAGGATGCATCCCGGTCACTAAGGCCTTGGGCTGAGGGAGAGTGAAAGGACTGCCTTGTAGAACCTGATGCGATTGAATCCACAACCAAAGATATCGCTTGCTTGCCTTACTGATTCTAATTTGGACTGATGTGTTGATAAGGAATTGACCACTGTGTTGCTAACATCCATTGAAGAATTCTCATGTGAAATCTTACTATAGGAACTAGGACTTTAGCCACCAATATTGATCCCAAGGCTTGTAGAATCAATGTGGCTGAGATTGTGGTACTGTGAATTATTCTTCTGACCTGGAATCTGCAAATTTGTACACTTGAGAGAGGAAGAGTAGCTGTCACTGATACTGTGTTGAAATGTGCTCCTTTGAATTCCAATGTCTGAGACAATTCTAACTGAGATTTGTTTTTATTTATGGTTATCTCTAGATGGGAGCAAGTCCAGAGTACATGATCTCACACTCTTATTTGTAGATGTCTGGTCAGGGCAGTAATGAGCCAGTCATCCAAGTACAGAAACACTAGGAATCCCTACAGTCTCAAGTGAGCTGCTACCACCGTCATGTATTTGATGAACACCATGGGGGCTGTGCTGAGGCCAAAGGGCAGTGCTCTGAACAGGTAGTGACTGACTCCCAGCCAGATGTGTAGATACCTTCTGGATTATTTGTTCATTTTTATGACATAGTACGCATCCTGAAGGTCTGTCAAACACATCCAGTCGTCCTTGCACAAAAAGGGCAGAATGGACTGAACCATGACCATCTGAAACTTTGTGTATAAAACTGATTTGTTCAAGTTGCTGAGATCCAAAATCGGTCTCCATTCCCCTGTTTTCTTTGGCATTAAATAGCATCTTGAATAAGTTCCAGATTCTGTCTGGTCTGGTGGGACCTCTTGGATGACTCTTTTTTTCTACCAGCTTTTGTATTTCTAGTGCTGTTGCTTTCCTCTGACTGGGTGAAACATTGGAAAATTTGCATACAGATGGAGGTGGAAGGGAAAGGAAATTACATAACCTCTGGAAATAATCCTCTGCACCCATGTATCTTATTTGATGTCTAGCCAGTCTCTCTGGTGCAGGGATAAATGATCCCCAGTTGCCTCCAGAGGGGAACAGTTGGTCCTCCTTTCAGGAGTGCTGGTAGGGTCTGTCAGAGAAGGAATCTCTACACCCCTGGTTCTGCAGGCCTCCTCTGCCATGTGGGTGGTGTCTTCCATTTGAGTTCCCCCTTCCTCTGGGGAAATTATCTCCAAGTGGATCTTGAAAAGGACCCTGGGACTTCTTGAACCAACTTTTTTGTCCTACTTGGTTCCTGGAGAAGATCCTTTGAGGGGTTAAAAAACATATTCCCACTGCAGAGAGGGTCTTTCCATCCTGTTTGCACCTGGAGAGTGTGTCCTTCACTTTGGAGCCAAATAAGGAGGTTTCATCAAAAGCAGCATTAATGAAAGAAGAAATGAAGGGCTCCGTAAAGTCACACAAGTGCATCCAAGCATGCCACCTAATGGAAATACCTTAACCTGCTGCCTTTGAGGTACCTTCAGTTGCATGAGAGATAATCTTCATGGATGAATTAGAAATGGATTGTAGGGTTACTAACTGTGAGGCCACAGAAGCCTGAGTCTCAGCAGTAGTGGTTCCAAAAAGGGATGTTGTCTTGTAAAGTCTGCCAAATAGTTCAACAATCTGAAGGCAAAGGTCACTGAAGTACACACATGCTTCACAAATCTGTCCAAAGCCCTAGACTTCCTGTTTTGAGGATGGACAGAGGAACTCTGCTTCGCAAGTTCCTTCTTGGTCACAGCTGCCACAAGCATAGCATCTTCAGGCACGCCCTTGCTCCAAAACTCCCTTCCTACAGGTGGTGCCAGAATCTGATCCAGTCTTTTTGGGATTGTCTCAGCTGTGTCTGTCTCTTACCACGCCCTCCTAGAGCAAGTCAATGAGCACATCAGTGGGTGGAGTTATTCAGGAGGTAGACGGGCCAGACTCAAAGGCTTCCAAGAATACCAATTCCCCTCGGGAAGGGTTATTGGTTGAACAACCACCCCTCTGCTTAAGAATCTCAAGGATGTCTCCGAATGAGAAATTTTCAGGTGGTGATTTTGAGGACCCTTCCCCTTCATTAAAATCAGTATCTCTGGTGATAGACTCCTGAGGGGAGTCCAAGTGCCTCCTCTGCACTTATCTTCCTACAGACTTCTATGGTGGGATGATCCAGAGACGTACCAGAAGAGATAGTAATACCCTGCTGTGTAACCTGGAGACTTTTGGCTGGCTGTCCTTGTGGTGTAGAATGCTGAGGCTCAAGGTGCAGAGGCACAAGGGATCCAGAGGGGAGATCCGACGGGGTAGGGGCCATCCATCCTGCAGAAGCAGAGGACACTCTCTTCACCACCTCAAAGGCAGAATGCTCCAGGGAGAAGGAAGCCAAAGGACCTGAGAAGCCATGCTTCTGCCACATCATCTCCCTTTGCCCCAAAGACAGTCCACCTGAGGTGGAGTTCAGAGCTGAGCTGTCCAGTGCTGAGGTTCCAAGGGGAACAGATGGTTCAGACTACTTCAGAGTTAACTCTAATACCTCGGATCCAATAGGGATGCTTCGGCTCTGAGAGTCATCAGCACTCGGAGGCAGCCTTGGAGCCAAAGATACTAAAATCTTCAGATCCGCTTTAGATGGTCCCGGGAGACTCAGATCCAAGGGCTCTGAAATGATAGGTCTGATCAGAGAAGGAGCTGAGATTGGTGGAATATTGCAAACAAGGACTTCCTGACCTGAAGGTGTAGGAGCATGGAGAACTCCCATCTGTATCTGCACTGAGAGAAACTTCCTCATCATTCTGTCCACATCAGCCTCAGTTGTACTTCTGAAAGAACAAGAAGTTACAGATGGGGACCTAGAGTGCTGGCGGGACTCAAGATATGGGGAAGAGGGTAACAGGTCCTGGGCAAAGGCTTTGGATATGAAAAGCCAGGATCTGAGGAAGGCCTTTTCCACTCCGATGCTTGCTGAGCTGGAGCAGTCTTCAGATCTGACTTTCTGTGTTTTTTCCATGGTGGTTCTGTGGTAGGATCCGACAAGGGAGTCAAGGATCTGGAAGACCCTGAAGGCTTAGCCAAAGGTTCCTTAATCTTAGGTTTGGGTGGGTTGCACCCCAGAAATAGCCTCTGAAAAGGAAGAAGGTAACAGTCCTTAGAGAATTTTTTTTTCTGTCCTTGATTGCTCATGGGTTAAAGGCCTTGCAGATGGAGCAATCCACCTGTAAATGGTCTGTATCCAAACAGACACACAAGGCATGCACATTTGAGAGAGGCAACTTGTGCCCACATTTCTGGCACTTTATAAAGCCAGATAGACCTTTTTTTCAGACATTTTTAATAACAGAAGAAAATAGTATAAAATAAGTTTTTTTTTTAATTTAACTAACAGGCAAAAAGTCAAAAAGATAAAAATACCGGCAATGGAAATTGTAATTACACTAAAGACACATAAAGAGGGAAAAGGGAAAAAAGCTTACCAACTATGGTAAGAAGATTATTCAACAATGTGTAAAAAGGAGGTGTTAATGATAGGAAACAATAAGAAATTTAAGATTTTTATACAAAATAAAAAAAAAGAATTCACTTATCTTCCCAGTCTACTCAAACGGTCGAGAGCTTAGGGTGACCATGTCCAAACGTGAAAGTGGAAAATGAGATATGGTATGTTAGGTGTTCATGCATTATGGATAAGGGAGGAGCTTGAGAGCTTTTTAGTAGCCATGAGCTAAAATAAAGGCTGAGTTGGATTTGAACCCAACTGTTGAGGAATAAATGAAAATTGACAATATCAGATCTTCTTAATCTAGACATAGATCAAAAATTACAGAGCGTACATATATTTATAATTATTAAAGCGTTATACTGTTTTTAGGCAATACCTCTGAACCCAGGACAAGCTTTTTGTAGGGACCTAAATAGCACTATGAGAGAGTTTTATGAAGATAAGAGAAACCTAGAGTCTCCTGGGAACAGATGATGATGTCTAAGAGATAAAGGGAGTGAGTATTCCAGACTTAAAAGGTTATTGGAAGGCAGTGCAGCCAAGAATATTTGCTGTAGCATATTCTAGACAAGATGGGACAAGCTGCATAACATTAGTGAGACAGATGCAAGTTGAATGAGGGGTGAACCTAGAAATTTCATTTTGGATTGAGGGTAATGGTGGGAATAAAGGATTTTAGCATGAAATCAGGGAAATGCACAAGTAGTTTTTAGAACAGGCTGGATTAGGAGTGTTGAAGGACTGGCATGTTATTATCACAGTTGGAATCAATTTGCAAAAGGGAGACAAGGATTGGAACATTGGGCAATAAAGATACCTTAAAGGTCAATGATGGGAACATCTAGAAGAAGCCCAATCGTTCCTAACATTGATTGCAGGAGAAATTCAGAATAGGCAGAGGGACTACTCATACTTTGACTAGGGATTGAAAAATAGATATACAAAATTTGGAGATTCCACAGTGGGTAGGTATTCTAGAAGCAGCTAGGGCTATGATCTTGGGGAATAAAGGGTTGATTTCTAAATATATCAGATTATTCGAGATGCAAAAGTTCATATATTAAGTAAGATAGAAAGTAGCTGGGAAAGACAATAAAAGTACAAAACTCGAGAAAACAATAGCAATTGATAAATATTGGAATAAAGGCAGTAAAGATTAGGAGATTTAAAAATGCATGGAAATGCCTCAACAAGTATCATATAGATTACATAAGATGTATCTAAATTCTATTTGGGAGTGTTGGTGATATGAGGCAGGTGAGGTAAGGAACTGGCTCCATATTTTCTGGACATGTCCTAGACTAGAGGAATTTAGTAAAGGGATAAAAATCTTTACTGAGAGAAATCAACTCACATTTTTAGGGATACCTGAAAAAACAGATTGGATCCATACTGACAGATATTCATTATCTATATTGTTTTTAGCTTGAAAGAAAACTGTTACAAACACTTTATTAAAAAATTGATCCTCTAAATATGCAGAAAATTGCAGACTTGATACAAATAATGGAAAATCAGGATGGGGTAAAAAAGGTTTTGGGCACAAAGAAAAAAGAAATAAAGTGGAACCATTGACTGAAATACAATGAGAGTAGAAAGAATAGGTTAGAACTGGATGACCCCCCCTCAAGAATGATCCAGGTGTTATACCTAATATAAAGTATAAAAATAACAAAAGGATGAGTATTTGAGCAAAACAGATAATAGGAGACAGTACAGCTGTGTAAGTAAATTTACCATAGCAGTAGATGCTGAAATAATCACTGCTGCAGTAACCTTAGGTACATGGGTTATGTCCTGCAAAGCATAGAGCAGCTGTCTGGCTTCCAAAACTTCAGGGCACCTTCCATGCATCCAGACTAGTAAAGACAGCTAGAGATGAGTTGACTATAAGACACATTTGGGCACAAAGCCCTTCAGAGCTTTCCTGCCAGCAGACAGAGGGAGGCTGAGCCCTGAAAGGGCAAAGCTAGGGACAACAAAAAAAATGTCCATACCCTGGCATAAAAAGCACACTAAAAATAAGGGGAGAATAGAGAGAGGGAGCTGCTACTGCAACAATGGTAATTTGAACATCTACTGTCACGGTACATTTACTTATACAACTATGCTATGTTCATCATATTTATCACTGCTGCATCAGCCTTAGCTATATGGGTAGATTACCCCTGTTTACTACATTTGGGAGGTGGAAAGAGAAGAGTCCAGGAGCCCCTGGAGAGTGGTCCTAGCAAAGCCTGGTCTAGACCTAGAGAAGGAATCGTGTTTATAGTGCTTTGTAAAAGTATATACAGAGGACCAAGTAGCAGCTTCTAGAATACTTCTAGAATCCAACCCTTTCCAAAAAGCCATAGATGAAGCCAAAGCCCTGGTAGAGTGAGCCTTGACCCTCCCTGGAACAGTTTTGTTATAGTGAGTATAGCAAAAGGTAATAGCCTTAGACAACCATTTGGAAATAGTCTGCCTTGACACAGGTTGTCCCTTCTTCTAAACTTCACAAGAAATGAGCAATTGATCTGAAGAGCTAAAAGATTTACTTCTGTCAAGATAGTACCTGAGTTGCCTATGGACATCCTGTCTCATTTTCAGGTTCAGGAAAGAAAATGGGGAGATGGACAGTTTGTTTAAAGTAAACCAAAATACCACTTTAGGCATAAAAAGGATTAATTCTCAAAGAAACCATGTCCTTTTGGAAAATGAGATAGGGCTGACTCACCACAAGAGCCTACAACTCAGATACCATTCTTGCAGAGGTCAAAGCAATCAGTAAAAGTGTTTTCCCTGTTAAGAACATCAAGTCGGCCAGGTTAACTAGTTCAAATGGAGCAAGCATTAGCTTCTCTAACACAAAATTAAAATCCCAAGAAGGGGACACCTTTTTTCTTGGAGGTTTCTTATGCAAAACCCCTTTCCGAAATATTTTGACATGAGACTGCATTGACAGAGGAGGATCCATGGGTAGACATGCTAAAATGGTTGATAAATTAACCTTGACAGAGGAATAAGAAAGGTCATAGGATTGTAACTTGCACAAATAGTGTAAAACATGAGAACAATTAGCCTTAAACGGGTGCTGGTTATGGTTTTGGCACCAAACAGAAAACCTTTTCCATTTGCTGATATATTATTTTCTAGTAGCAGGCCTTCTTACCCACATTAATAACTGCTGCATGTCCTCAGTAAATGGGTGCCTAAAAGGAATTAAGACCTTGTCATCCAGGCAGTCAACTGAAGTTTATTGATGTTGGGGTATATCAAACCCCTGTTATTGTGTGATTAGATCCAGTTTGTGAGGAAACATGGTTGTTTGGTCCAGAAGGGAGCCACCACAATGACTTCAGGAGATTCATTCTGAATCTTCAGAAGTACCCTGGATATTAGTGGAAAGGGTGAAAAATCATTCAGGAACATTCCTGTCCAAGGAAAAGAAAAGAAAGTAAAAGGCATCAGTCTTCCAGGCCTTCTTGCACAGTCCTAAAGCAGAATTTTGACAGCTAATTGTTCATAGAGGAGGAAAAGGGGTCTACTTGAGGAACTCCCCACAGATTGAGCAAATTTTGGAACACCACAATCTAGTTTCCATTCATGAGGATCTGCCCTTGTCCTGCTTAGCATGTCTGCCACACAACTTTGTTCTGACGGAATGTAGAATGCCTGTAGAATGAGACTGTGCTGTGAGCCTACATCCAAAGCTAACATGGCTAGTCTGCAGGGGGGGTACAACCTAGCTTGCTGATATACCAAGTGACTGTGGTATTGTCTGTAACAACGTGAAGTCCCAAGTACCCGAGATGATTCAAAGAGTTGAGGGTCTTGATTAAGCCCAGCATCTCTTTTATATTTATGTAGTTGCATCTGTCCTTGGTGTCTGACATCTTGCACTTTTATCCCTCCTGAAACTGCTCCCCAATCTTAGTCTGAGATGTCTGTGGTGACTGACTGGTTTGGAACAAGGAAGGAGAAGGGGAAACCTGGATTTAGGGTATCTGTTGTCTCCACAACATGATTTCTCTTCTGACAAACCCCAGCACTGGGATCTGAAGAGACAAGAGATATTAGTGCTACGACCAAAGAAACTTCAGATACCACTATATCTTTCTCATGTGGAGTTTTGCCAGGGATACATGAGAATCAAAGAAGCTACTAGACCCAACATCCTGAGGTATTTACTTGCCATGACCAAAGTCTGAATGGAAAACCCTAGAAAAAGACCTAGATATAGGTCTAATTTTTCCTGTGAGAGAAAAGCTCTTTAAACTGTGTTGTTTAGATGACATCTCAGAAATGCAATCCAGTGAAAAGGAGTCAAGAAAGACTTTTGAATGTTCTCTTGGAATCCCAGCTTGTATAGGAGATAGATTCCTGACACTTTGAAAAATACTCTGAAAGATAAGCAAATCAACTAAATATGGAAAATGTGGATACCCTCTAGCCTGCAATAAGCTATAACTGGAGCTAGACACTGTGAATACTCTTGGTGCAGTGGATATTCCAAAGAGTAAAGCAGAGAACTGTTAATGTCATACAGACATGCAGAGCCCTAAGAAACGCTAGAAGTCTGAATGAATAGGAATGTGATAATAAGCGTCTTTTAAATCTAGTTATCAGGAAAATTGAATGAGGAAGAAGAGACAACAGGTTGTGAAGTGGCATTATTTTGAATTTGAAAACTAGCACCAACAGGTTTAGTAAAAAAAGATCCAAAACTGGTCTCCAAGTATTTTCTTTCTTTGGCACTAAAAACACCCTTGAATAAAACCCGTTTCCCACCTGTGAAGGGGGAACTGGCTCTATCACTCCCTGAGACAGAAAGTGATGAAGGACAAGTGGAAACAAAAGAGTCTGGTCTGAAGAATGAGGAATTACCCCTAGAAAGGAAAAAAATTCCTCTCATTGCTATCTGTAACCTTGGTGAATGATCTTCAGAACCCATTTGTCTGAAACTATCTGTTGCCAAAGTGAAAAGTGGAGATTCAGATCTTTTGGAAGAAAAAATAGGCTACGGGGAGAGAGGAGGACAAAGTCTCTTAAATAGTCATTCTGACCCACTGGACTGTCCTTGGTTTTGGGAGTTTCCATAATTCGTCTTGGAACCTCCTTGCCATTTCTTCTGAAATGTTTGTTTTACCTCCATTTTGTTGAGACTGTTTATTTTGTTCCTTACTAAAATTGGAAGAACAATTAGAGAATCCCTTGAAAAATTTGGAAAGGAGGGATGAAAAATCTTAAAAATTCCTTGTATCAGCTTACTCCTTTAATCACACTTTTAATCACATCTGCAGCAGAGGGGCCAAAAACTAAATCTCTATCCCAAGGAGATGTAAAATCTAATTTTTAACATAATCTGGAAGGTTCTGAGAAGGCAGCATGCAAACCTCCTCAAAACAGAGCCAGTAGCCATAGCCCTTGAATAAGTATCAAAAGAGTCATACATACACTGAACAATAGAAGAAATTCAATTATTTATAGCAGAGTTTTCCTCAAAAGAAGAAACTGCAGACCAAACTTTCCTCATACATTCACAATTAGTCAGAGCCTTAACATATAAGCCTGGTAATTCAAAATTTCGAAAATCAAAGTTGCAGAAGCAAACACTTTTTTTCCATACTTATAAATAAATAATCTTCCTATCCTTATCAAAAAATAGTAGGACTGGAATTAACTAAGTGCTTAGGAGCAGTGGGATAAACTAAGGTTATAGCTGCTGGGTCAGATTTGGGAATACTGTATAAAAATTTATAAGACTGAGAAACTTTATACATCCTATATGCCTTTTTAGGGGCAGCTGGCTGGCTATCAGGAAAATTGCAGGCAGTAACACACACACACACACACACACACACACACACACACACGCACGCACGCACGCACGCACGCACACACACACACACACACACACACACACACACACACACACACACACACACACACACACACACACACACGCACACACACGCACACACATTCTAAGACAGACAGAACAAGAGGAATGTGTGTAGATTCTGGAAAATCTTTCTATAACAACTCAGTATTTTCTGCGGGACTGAGAAACCTTTATGTTCTCTCACTGAAAACACTGAAACATTCTAGTAACAGTCTCAAAGAAAGAGAAACCCCCACAGGGAGAATCAGAAACTGAGCTCTCCTCCGAGTCTGAATCAGAAATCTGAGGAAAAAGCTTTGTATCTGTCCCTGCATCTTCCTGTTCAGATTCAGAATCTCGAAGCTCTTCAGGAAAAGAGGAATCTCTCTTGATTTTACTAGAAATTACTTTACAAGAAGGATTAATAATGTGAATCAAACCCTGAGCCAGACCCAGTAAAGTATTTCTATCCAAAGAATATCGAAGAGCAGTAGATACATGATTGGTTATCTGTTTGTTTTTGACAGGAAAATAGGACCAACCATGTTACTAATGGCAGCAGTAGCTTCCCCAGGGGGTGGGTACAGTATTCTGATACAATAGGGAAACCTTCCTTCTTCCATCTCCCAAGACCAGCAAGAGTGCCTCTCCCTTGACCACTGTGGGGACCTCCAACAGCCACAGAGAATGTGGCTAACCCCTGTCCATAGTGGCTGTACATACCACACCAGAGGTATCCAAGGTAAAAGATGAGTGGTATGAGGAACAACTAATGGGCACAGCAGAGTCACCCACCTGTTGTGTGATGCAAATTGCTAGCTTGCTGTGGTGTCTAAGGCTGTTTGCTTAATTTTTTTTCTTTTCGTGCATTATAAAAGGACCAACTGTGGGACTGGTAGTGTGTTCCATGGTCAAGCTAAAAGTGATGCCTCTTTCTCAGGGAAAACAAGCAGTAATT